>NC_045742.1:27298919-27313487 GCF_008692095.1 Etheostoma spectabile
GCTGATAAGCAATTGTATTTTCAGCAATGTCCTAGTGAAGTGTAAATACAAAATAGAATATAAAAATAAAAAGGACTCTTGGAAAGAGTCTAACATGTTTAATTTTGGATTCTTGTTCTTGTGTGTGATTATCCCGCCTCAAGAAATCCTGCCATTAGTTGGCAATAATGGCTGCGTTGCTGTTGCAGATTTCATCCAATGTACGTTAACATCAGGGAACAACACAATATAACATCCGGAATTCAGCAAACTATATGTATAGTTAAAATTGTTACTTCAACAGTTTTTAGCGTTTTTCAATTGATTGCAACAAATGTGGTCACAAACTTACCCGTGACTCCATTGGGAAAATAATTAGCAATTTTGTATTTTGACCCTATGAACTTACCATTGGACATGCCTCGGCACAAGACGGCACGACATGGAACGCTCCAGGCCGCAGCCATACCCGCCTTGATACTTCTGAAATGTTGGACAATCCATCATGCCGGTCGAGATCCTCTCAATAGGAAGAGCAGAGCGGCCAGATACCACCAAGAACTGATAAAGTCTGTATATCATAGCACAGTTTTTAGACTGGACAGTAAATAACTTCCGAATAGGATGGATGGGCAAAGGTCTCTGCCAAGGGACACTGTGTGCCTTGAGGGCCGACCTTAACTGTAGGTTAAAGAAAAAGGAGGAACGTGGTAGATTGAATGTGTTCTGCAAGTCAGAGAATAGTAACAAGCCAACCTCGCTAAAAATCTCTTTTTGACAATAAACTCCCCTTTGTTCCCATTGTGGGGCTGTTATTGGCCTCCCACCAATAAGGAGTGCTGTATTATTGAATATAGGGGGAAAAGTGTACCAGTTACAAGTTACACGGCAGCATGTTTCAGCTAATCTCCAAGTCTTGACTTAACGTGAGATAACGGGGCCAAAGCGTAGTTCCCACTGTTTGTTAGAAACATTTGCAAAAAGAACGTCATGGAGTGACCAAGGCTCTGTTGTGGCACTTTCAAAGGTACGCCAGCAAACAGACATCTGGGTTAAACCAGGTACAGTACACGTAAGATGGCGCCAGGTGAGTGGCAGCTCGTTGCAGCTTGTTGCAGCAGCTCTGCGAGTATTATCTAATCTAAGTACTGTAGAGTAGACATCTGGAGTTGCGGCCGCTTGCCTTTACAGATAAATTAACATAGTGCTGATAGCAATATTTGGGTCCCACACAGCATGGAAATCTGCACCAACAATAAAAGAACAGTCCGTTAACTCCAGCATTTGATTGATGAGCGTATTATACAAATTGCCATCAAAAACATGAGGCACGTGAGCTGACATAAATGCCATTTTTCTGGCACCAAATTCTATTGTGGAGATCAAAATCCTGCCTGTATCACCTGACCAAGAGGACAACACTTTAAGTGGGAGATTCCATTTGATAACAATGGCCATGTCTTTTGTTTTTGGGCTTGCTGTGGAGAATGCAATTGTGTGATAGAATCTATTGGCTAAACGGCCAGTTTCTTTTTAATAACTTTAATAACGTCTTTAAATAGCACAGACCAAAGTTGATCTGATAAAATCTATAGGAGGAGTTCATTAAGTACAACGTGGAAATGGCCAAAATTGCACACTGATGATCTTTTTTGTATGTCTTGACATGATACATATGTGTACCAAGTTTCATTAGTCTATGTTAGATGTGTTGGATCTGTGAACCCTGCCCCCTCGGGCTTGGACCCCTAATAAACAAATAAAATAAAAACACACAGGACACGGGATCAGGCACACAGAGAGAAAGACCAATGGACGGACAGAGAGAGAGACACACACAACGACGGACACACACACAGCCACATATAGGCTACAATTACCATAGTTTTCCCCTTTCATCCTGTCTCTATTGGAGAGAGAGAGAAAGAGAAAGCTGAGAGGAGAAGGATTGCTTTGTTACTGGCGCGTTGAAATACATGCTATGGTATGAATGGCCAGGCGTGGGATCCTGCACGCATCTTTCCTGTATGCAACGCTTACTCGCCCGGTGTATTTTCATTGTAAGCCACCACATACATCCTCACATATACTCACTCACATTGTGACAGTAATCTGATATTTTCATATATTTTGTACTCGCTGCGCTCTGTGTTTTGTCAGCACCTTTTTAAATCCTGGTGTGACTGGGTCTTTATTTCAGCAAAATCTTGTGTTACAGCAGGGAATTTGAAAACATGGCCTATCTTCCATCTTCCATTCCACTTGAGTATGTCATGTTTCCCTGCCCTGCGGGGAACAGCTTTGACTCACCCAAACCCTTAGGAGGATAGTCTGTGTCACCCGAGTAACTTGATGTATCATGAAAATACTGGTGGGGATTTGATGTGTGGCTGGTAGGTCTTCCCTGGCTTTGGCTAGCCTGCTCTTGATGCTGGTAGTTCAAGTTCTATATTATTGGAAGAAGTGTGAAATGAAGAGCTTCCAAGAGAAAAAAAAAAAAAAGAAAAGAAAGAAATGGCATAAATGTATTTATGTAGCGCTTTTCCGGTCTTAACAACTGCTCAAAGCGCTTTTACATCACACATTCACCATTCACACACAGTCACACACAGTCACACTCCGATGCGCAGCACCGGGAGCACTCAGGGTTCAGTGTCTTGCCCAAGGACACTTCGACAATGACTGCAGGGGCGGAGATCGAACCACCAACCATCCAATTGGCAGGCAACCGCTCTACCACTGAGCCACAGCCACCCCCGTAACTCATCATTGCTTTCGTGGCATCTCCTAAGTGCGTCTCAAGAGTGGCTAATATCCAGTCAGACAATCCTCTCCCTGTGTGATGTCTGTACTGACTCTCCAATGTCTGCCTATACACTCCCTACTCTACCAAATTAAAAGAATGTTCATAACACTTATTTCTTTGGTTACATTTTTATGTGGGAAATAATTTGCAACTCTTTGCTTTTACATAGTCCTTTGTCTCTCTGACCTCTTAATAGTAAATACAATTTAAAATTAATAAGCACGGCCCTAATGATGTGCCTCTTGCTCACATTTCTCATAATTTTCAACAAGTATCTGGAATGCTAGATGTCTTCCTTTGAGGCAGAATGATAAGTCACACTTGAGAAGCAGGAGACGGCAGCAAGCAGCTCAGTATTTAACGCTGACGCTTGATTTGACATTTCAGTTACTATGATACATTGTAGGAAAACGAGTGATGGGAGAGCGGGGGAAACAGGGAGTAGTCTTTCTCTCTGCCTCTCTATCATTGTCACTTCTTTTCTGAAGCATCATATTTCAGTATAGCAAATAATCGAATTGTGAAACTTGTGAAACAGCCAGCTTATTAGCAACACTTTATACAAGCTTGCTGGATACTGCAGTTTCTCAATGTTGAAGATAATTACCTGCAGGCTAACTGATGCACAACACAGTCTTTATACAAGTGTCTGTATTCCTCTGGTATGCTTGTGTGGTTCAGTATGTATGTGTCCATAAAGTACCTGCCTGCCTGATAATGTGAGTGTTTAAGAGTATGTGTAGGTGGATCCTGTGCGTGCGTGCGTGCGTGCCTCTGTTTTCTCCAAGGCCGGACAGAAAATGTCAGCAAGTCAAAGCTATTAGAGCGCAGAGTCGACCTTTCATTCATCAAGCTCTATTGTTTTGTGTGTGTGTGTGTGTGTGTGTGTGTGTGTGATCTGTGCTCTTAAGAGAACATCATTGCTGTACGCTGTGCACACACATACATAGGAGGTAGATAAAAGCAATTTTGTAGTCAAAAGCCTACACAGGAGGTACATAAAAGCAATTTTGTAGTCAAAAACAAACTGTTAAAGTAGAAAAATTAAATTATTTCTAAGACAAAATACAGACAGGATCTCTTAAATGTTACATAAAGCAAAATGAAATAATGTATTTATAATATTATTCAGCATTAGCACAATAGATCAACATAATTAGCAAAAAATTCTTGTTTATCATGCAACATGTTATTTCATAGATACTGTATCCTTTGTTGTTTTTCCCACACAAGGGGAAATTACAATTTACACTCTTTTGTTATTACACACATTACACACAGGCCTGAATCACACACACACGCGCAATACCAATTCATGCACTAAAAGGAGAGATGTCAGATTGAGGGGGCTGCCTCGAGCAGTTAGGGGTTCGGTGCCATGCTCAAAAGCACCTTTGCAGTGCCCCAGTTGCTGAACAGGCACCTTTCCACATACTTAGGTCCATATGTGGGCTAGAACCAGCAACCTTCCACTTCCCAACCCAACTCCCTACGGACTGAGCCACTGCCACCCCACACCAGACATTGTTATTTTGTTAGCAAGAACATGATTTCTCCTTAATGCTTGCTAAATCTTTAAAGGGGAAAATAAGTCTGGTGTAACTAAGGATTGCTGATATTGTAACTTTACCAATGAGTCAACTTTACCATCTTCTTTCACTCTGGCTCCCTGGGAGGCTGCCAACACTGTGACTACTACTAGGACAATGTTTGACATGACACCTGCTTGTCCAGGAATTTAGAAATGAAAATTTCAGGCCTGACATTATGTTTATATGACAGAATCTGACTAAATATTCGGTATATAATTATATAAAATATATAACTCTTATTTGAGACTGGAGTTATTTTTGTTACAGTTTAAAGTCAAAAGTTTACTTTGGTGGATTCAGCAGGGATTACTGTCTTGGAAGAAAATTTGAAAAGTGGATAAGATGACAAGGCTTTTGAACTTTCAAAGTTTACTTTTTGGCATTGAATGTTGGATGTAATTGCACTCCTACATATGTATAGATAGTCCACTATGTAAATTGGACTGTAATTCAGCTTTAAATAAGTAAAAATTATACCTTGTGGGGTTCATTTCGGGGCCACAGAACATTAGCCTCAAACAGATTTGCAATTCAAAAGGATAGATTAGATGTTTTGAAATGGGGTTAAATGAGGTACTTATCCATAGTCAGTGTATTACTACCTACAATAGATGTTGGTCAGCACGCCCACAGTTTGGAGAAGCAGACAGGAGAACACGGAAGCTAAGCAACGTGCTGCTGTGGACGGGTAACTACCCTTTTGAAAAAGAGTAACTACCCTTCTGAAAAAGGGTAACTACCCTTTTGAAAAAGGGTAACTACCCTTCTGAAAAAGAGTAACTACCCCATTGAAGCATCAGTAAGGGTGAGTCACATAGCAAATGATTTAAATCAAATATTTGGACCTATCACATACTCAAGCATCGTGGCTTCAGATGCCGGTTCAAAAATATATCTAGCAGATTCCTTGTGTTATGCTATCTCTATGATGAAGCTGGTGACCACGTATTAACATAACTGATAGGACTGATGGCTGACTAAAATAAAGGTTCACCCAGGTTGCTCTATCAATGCAGTTCTGTTAAAAGATGAGTAGCCACTTTTTTGATGTGGATATTTGATACCACTTCAATTTAAACAGAACTGTTTTCACCTGAACACACTCCAACGATACTTCTAGTGAGGTATCATGCACCCTGTGTGTAATACAAATAAGCGTCCAGGTACATGGTACACATTTTTCTAAACTCTTAATGCACCAACACACCTAAACCACATAACTGGCAAAATGGTTAACTTTATGCTCAAAATCACACATTGTAAACTAAACTCGAATGCTAATTTTTAAAATACAATAATACACTAACACAATACACTATGTCTACCAAAACACTGCAAACATGTCTTAAAATCACATATTTCACATGTTCTTTGCGCTTTGAGTAGTCGTTAAGACTAGAAAAGCGCTATATAAATACAGTACATTTATAGGAACATTTAGTCAGTCATAGCCCAATGTCATAAAAAACAGTATTATCAGGTGGAATTACAGAAACTGCATTATTTTATGTGTCAGGTCTGCCTTTATACAATAGATATTAGTACATTGTATTGACCATAGATTGTGTTTTACACTGCAGTTTCTCTTGCCTCTATATTTTCATTTTGTTGGGTTTAGTAAATGCTGCATTTTGTTTCTTTTGCTGCAGAAATTTAATACAGAAATGATTGAACTGCTTTATAGAAGGTGTCACTGCCCGATATGAGTCAAATGCAGATTTGAGTGACTTTGCAAAGAGTGAAGATGTGAGTCGCGCATGCGTCACTTTGCAACAAGAGACTTCTGTAATGTCAGTCCAGTTAAAAATGGACCTACAAAACGAAGTTGATTCACTGCTGGCTACATGTTAGCAATCAAACACAACAAAGGTTGTCAGTTGAATGGCATTTTGAGCTAACATTAGCAATCAAAGATAACTAAAACGTTTTTGAATGATTTCCATCTTCTGTTTTCTTCATGGATTTCACAAATTTCAGTATGACACGTTATGCCGTGAACCGTTTAAATCTGAGCATGCGCGACTCACATCTGCACCCGACTCACATCAGGTAGTGACTGAGTGTACTGTTCATGAAAAAAAAAAGAAACAGAGACGGAATTGTCCTGCTAATCGTCTTCCTCTCCCTCATGCAGGAATTTTTTTTTACTTTCTTTGTGTTGATCTTTACTGTATTGTTCCTTTTAGGTAGGTCCTCTTTTACTGTATGTACTACTGTAACATATCAGAATAAGAATCAGCTTTGGCCAGGTTTGCGTAAACAAACAAGTAACTGTTACTGGAATCCTTGCTGTCAAAGTACAATACTCACTTACTGTAACATATAAAGAATACTGTAAAAACAAATGGTCATGCGATTGAAAGATGGGAATTAGTTGTGATTGATTGCATAACTTCAATCAGCTGTTTCTCTCATTTACAGTAACAATGGAATATGCAGGGGATATATTTGGGTTTCAGTTTACAATATGAACAGCTGTTACTTTGACTTTAGCCTAAGTTAGCTTTAGAACATGATGTTATCTGTTCTGACTTACAGTGTGAAAGCATTTGCTTTCAGTAAAAATCCATTGTTTTGGTCTTGGGTGAACTTGTTTTTAAAAGATGTTCAAGCTGTGTTAATTGTATGCATTTTGTGTCAAAGCAACAAGAAATGTGTTAATTGTACTCTTAATGTGTTAAGAGTTTAGGAAAGTTGTTAAAAAGAATTGAAAAAAATTGTCACAGCAATTGTAAAAAAATGAAATGGTGGAAACGAAAGGCAAGCTTTTCAGGAATCTCATTTCAGAATCCTCATTTAAGCCTTATTATTCACAAATGTGCCGTTGGTTTCCCTGGTTGAGTTTCTTGGATAACCCAATAAATATGACATTTCCAAAAGCCCCCTTTTTCCATTGACATAAATTCTAACAAATCCCATGTTAAGTCCCATGGGGACTGCAAACCTACAAAACACTCACCAACTGATCCCTCTTGATTCCCAGTGGAGCCATGTAGATCTTGTGATTTGTTCCCGGCTTCATTTCTGAAAGTTGAGAGATGGAATGTTTCTTTATTAGCCCTTGCTGAATGCTTTGCATCCTCAGCATTTACCAAGTATCATTATTCTATGTTTCTGCCAGACATCATATCCTAGTGCCATTCACGTTTGTAATATTAATGAATATTTTCTGATCTGAAAAAAGGCAGATCTTAAAATCTTAAAATAATTACAATTCTCTTCCCAAAGGATTTTTTTAAGCAATGTAACATCTACTGGTTCAGTTTGTTTATGATAAAGGTAGCAGTAGTATAACCTGCTTTACCATTCTTTTTCTCTTTTCCCCCCTGACCTTTACATGTCTTTAACCTTGTCTCTTATTTTTCATGTCTTTTACTGGACGTCTTTCCAGATGAAACCCTCTCTCCTATCCATGTCTGCTGTGAGTCATGACTAGTTATTTCCATTTAAATTGACATGTGTGTGTGTACTGGATGTATGCTGTGTTTAGTGTTGGTGAGGAAGTGTGTATACAGTATAATGAACAAATCAACACCCAGTAGACCTATATACACATAGCGACATTTACATTAAATCAGTGTCAGCTGGAATGGGTTTGTGAGAGATGAAGGGGTAAAAGTGTACTGTTTGTGTGTGTGTGTATGTGTGTCTGTATTTATCATTTGCTTAAATATTTTAAGACAAGGTTCGGTATAAGTGTAGATTTTATAAATTCAATCCTGTGATGGTTCATGCATGATTTTGAGCGTAGGTGAGTTGATGTGATCAAAGCAGACATGGTTGAGTGGGTGGTTGGATATCTGCCTATGAATATGTAAATTCTTTTCCATTTCTCAGGGCCAAGATGTGGATTTTTTTTTTCTGTAACAACTTTACTTGAAACTTGACAAGGAAGGGTTAAGTCAATTTTCACAAACTGGGAGTCCCAGAAAAGTATTTTGGGGCCGTATGCATGCTCGTTTTGGGGTCTTCATTACTGTACCTCAACATATCGTGGGAATATCAGTCTGTAATGTGTTAAGAAGAATATAAAGGCCCAAAAGGTCCAATGATTTCCATTTTGTGTGCTTATGGTCATTCATAATCATAAGAGTTCTATAGATTTTTCAAGAATGAAAAGGAAGCTTTACTCCTAGAAAACCTTGAAAATCGTGATGGCAATTGTGATAGAACAATATCATTGGGATCCCTTTAAGAGCAATGTTTATATTGATATAAACACTGACAATCAAAATTAATCTGAATTTACAGCATGCCACAGTAGATGACACTGCAGAGAAACGGTGTATTTGTTCCACATGGGTCATTGGTGGTTCTTGTGTTTTTCCACTCTTTGGGGCAAAAATCCTTAAGGTAGCTCTATTTTTTTGTACTTTTAAACATTAGTATTAGGTATTGTATTTTTGATACTGTCTTTGTTTTTGTTCTGGGGCTCTGCACAGATCTGACACCCAGATTCAGCCAAGCATGTCTGGGCCTCAGTCAGACTTAGACAAGGAGCCTGTTGCACACAATAAACGACGCCGTATCACAATTGTAAGTGTAGTTTAGTTTATGTTGTTAGCTTGACAGGCAGGGTTAGGTCACTATTAGCGGAACCTTTATGGTGCCACAGTTGTGTTCTCCATAGCTTCTTAAAGCCTTGGTTCAGACACATACTCCAGTTACAGTGTGTCAGCAATAACCATATTCTCCAGTATGCCAAGTATCTTTCTGTAGTCTGTGTTGGTGGTTGTTTTCTCAAAGCATTATGGGTGTCTTCCTTTGGCTGCAGATACACAAACTGTAAAGTATGTCAGTCAAACAACTGTAATCTACTCCTGAATGTAAAGTGTGTAAAATATGCACACCCACCCTTGCTTCTGCTATTTCAAAGCCAAATTTAATCATACCTGTGTGTCTCAACCATTTTCATCAACCATTTTCATCACTTCTTCCTTAATACAATAAAATGGAAATGTTATCAAACACATAAGCTGCAATCCAATTGAAATTCTAAGCACAGCACAAATTTTCAAATTGTTTCCCTCCCGTATTGTGATTGTGTACTTACTCACTAAGCACTTCTCAAGCCATCCACCATCATTACCTGTTAAAGTGGCATCACTGGGGGGTGATGTGGATGACTTCTTTCATTTTCACTTGGCATCATTTATTCGAATCACACCCCTGTACTGATGTAAATTCAGTGCTCACCTCACATCTTTCTTCACATCATTGTGGTAAAGCATGCGTGTAGTGATGCCGACGCTCTGCCACTTTTTTCTCCAACTGAAGAAATAAATTATTCTTAGTTTGCATAATGCGGTTGCCATTCATCTTTTTTAAGTGCTTTAGATAATCACTCAAGCTTATCCTATGTCATGCAAGAGAGGCAATACAAACAAATGGAACGGTCAAAGTTTTTACATTGATATTTAACCGTCTACTCACAGTGTTTTCTCCTTTTATTAAGAGTAAAACATCTAGCAAAACTAAATACAATTTCTGTCTGACTATAAAAGTTGTGTCCCAACACGGGAGTCCCATGATATTATAATATCAGAAAAGTTATTTATCATTTTGACTCATTTAAACAAAACTTACATTTCTAAATTGTATTGTTTTTATAGGTTGGTGTAGATGTGCGCAATCAGATGGCAGGGTGTGTGTTGACTGTTGGACTGAAAGACACACTGATGGAGATACAAATATAAATGCTGAGGGGACTTATTGTCTTTCTTTTGTTAGATACAATGTGATAATGCAAACATCTGCACCGTTACTATTTAGCAGTTAGTTTACTTGCCAATGTAAAAATGCTGAAATTAATTGCAATGCTTGAGCATTTGTTTCATGCCTTGCAGGTTTCTATACTGCTAACAACTCAGAACAGCATCATATCAGAGAACCAAATAGATGTTTTTTTTTCTTTGAAAAATGATTAAGTAGCTCACAGAAATCTTACACTGACACTCATTAAGAAAAACAGTTTGTGTATTACATTTTTTTTATGCAAAAAATAAAAATGACTCATCAAATCAAATGGCTATAATATATAAATGGTCAGCAAGAGGTCAGTGTCAAGTACATTTACTCAAGTAAACACATTAGTGGTTCCCAACATTAATGGCTTGTGACCCCTTACAAACTAGTTGGGGCCCCTTGTCACGTTTTGGATGTATATAATGTTAGCAGCTTCACCAAATAGACGTTCCACCTCTGACCTTCTCACAAGGTGCTTCTCATGTCGCTTAAATTGCCTCCTTGACTCCTCCACTTGCCTCCCTTCCTTGCGTCTCAGTTCCTCCCACGGAGAAAGTACGGAAGAGAAAGCGACCACCCAAATTTGTCATCTGTTTGGGCATATTAGCAACTCCTTCAGCCGCATGGCTTCCGGGAAGTCAGCATTTGTGTATCCTTGCCTATAGCTCCTTGATGATCCCTCCTCAATGCTTGCTTCTCGGGGCAGAAATAAGAGCTTTGAGACGGCTTTCACCAAAGACAGATAGAACAACTTCCGGTTCAGCTGAGGACCAAGGAGTCGAGGAGCTATCAATTAAGGGCCAAGAGATACAGCTATGGTTTCCAGAACCAGAGATTTTATACGGGAGAGTTGAGTAGTTGATGAGACGCAACTGTGCTTAATCATGTGCAGTTTTTTCTTAGGTGTTTCTTTAGGTGATATTTATGACAGAACTAATCATGTTGTTGGGAAGAAATAAGACATTTTTCTATGGTGGTTGTTTCTTACAGTAATTGGTTCTTAATCATCATCATGTTTGTTAATTATCTTACACCCCTCAGATTTGTTTGTGTGACCCTTAATAGGGGCCAGACCCCTAGGACATGTATATAGAGGAGGAATGACATGCAGCAAAGGGCCACTGGTCAAAATTGAGCCTCTGTACATGGGGCACATCTACCAGGTTAGCTACCCTGGCACCACTACTTTCTCACTTTTCAAAACATAATTCTTACAGCAAGCTTATAGTAGCAAGGTGTCATGGATTTTATATGTTCTTCTCCTCCAACCCAAAATCTGTTTAAATGCATTTTTCAGGGTTTTTAAGGTAGCTTTGCATTATGTCTTCTGTATTTATATTAAGCACATACACAAACTAGAGCATGGACGTTGTGTAACCTTATGAAATATTCTTTGATCATTTATCTTTATACTTGACTAAATCAGAGCTCCCTTAGACGTTGGAATTGAACACAGACATGATGATGTAATCAAAATGCTAAACGGCCCCACAAACCCTACAGCTTTTTGTGATTGGTATCACCAGCTCATCCCACCGTAATGAACCCAGACACTTATTACAAGCCCCCCTTCAAACAGAAAACACCGGCCCTTGCAACACAATTTCCTCATTGGTCAAGTCGCAACTAAAAAGCGGCTCACGCTTCTGTCTAGCGAGCATGTTGTTAATATTTGATGGCATGTGCTACTTCTTACGAATAAAACAGACACCGTCCTTGTTTCTGCTGATGTGGAAACTCTGTGGTTGATTATGAGAGAAGTGTAAGGGCCTGATTAGGAAGGTGGCAGACACAGTTAAGTAAGACATTTGGGGGTGATATAAATTTGATTCATGCATAATATGAACTCTTGAAAGGAGAGGATTGAAAGAGAGGAGTGGGGCATGATCAAGAAGGTTGTTAGTGTTAGTTGAACTAAAATAGTTATTGCAGAATAATATTGCAGAAGTTTTCTGATGACTCTGCAGTTGTTGGGTGTATAAGGGATGGACGCGAGGTGGGTAAGGGCATGGTCGGGTCAGATCTTTTGTGGAGTGGTTGGTAAGAACAACCTGCGCTGAACGTGGATAAGACCAGAGAGGGTGATCGACTTCAGGAAGAAGGAACGGCTCCGCAGCCCTTGCATCCTGGGAGGTGACGTGGGCATGGTGGAGGATTACAGATACCTAGGTGTCAACATCGACAACAGGCTGAATGGAAGACAACAGCACTGCTGTTTACAAGAAGGGGATGAGCAGACTTACTTCTGAGGAGCTGAGATCCTTCAACGTGTGCAGCAGGATGTTGGAGATCTTCTACCCGTCTGTTGTGCAGCGCTCTTTTCTCTCCGCCATCTGCTGGGGCAGCAGCATCGGAGCCAGCGATAAAAACAGACTGAACAACTGATCAGGAAGGCTGGCTCCGTGATCGGCTGCAAACAGGACACTTTGAAGCTGTGGTGAGAGGAGGTCACTGAACAAACTGTTATCTATCATGGAACCTGACCACCCTCTCCACACACGGTCCAACAAGGAGCAGCTTCTCTAAGAGGCTCAGCAGTTTAAAGCCGCACGGACCGCTACAGGAAATCTTCCACACAGACACAAATAAAACTCTTCAACACGTATCCCGGGTGCTAGTGAGACTCTGAGGACACCCAACATTACAATAAGGACAACCGGCACGATTGGGTCATTTACATTTTAGCATGCTCATACTTAACGTTGCACATTTTGTTTTGTTTTTTTCCCTTTTGTATATATTTAAATACTGTTCTTATTTTTATTCTTATATTTTGTTATTATATTATTATTCATGTATATTGTATGTATGTATATTTGGTGTGCTGCTGGAACACTGAATTTCCCAAATTTTTGGGATCATATATCTATTCTATCTATCTATCTATCTATCTATCTATATGGGATATTTGGTGATGATGTCAGTTTGATTTGAATACAACCGAGCTGGGTAAAGGACTGACAGGAGGGAGAGACTGACAAGTTAATTAACAGTGTGAAAGATATACTTGGCTCAGAAATATAGGTTATGAGCACTTTATTGAGGTATCCAGGACATTGTTGGTTGATGATGAGAGAGAGAGAGAGAGAGAGGTGAGGGAGTCCAATGTACTTAACAGAGACATTTAGGTCAATTTTATTTTCACTGCTATAATTAAACATATTTTATTCCAAATTTCTTGACAGAGTGAAAGGCATATAACAGCATTCAAATTGAGCTGATATTTCAAGTTCAAGACCCCCCCCGAGTAGCAAATTCACCAAGAAGCAAACTGACTCGTAACCAAACATGGATGAAATACAGATGCATTTATGGATGCAAATTTGATGCAATAAGATACAGTTAGAGGCAATACACAGGAACTAAAGAGAGCTGGGTGACATATTTAACTGTGAGAGGCACCAGGGATAACTTTAGCTTCTTTGATTAGGCCTTAATTAAGTGGTCACCTGAGGGAAAAGCTCAAGTTCTCCTCACTGAAACCACAATTTTCCATAAGCAAAAGTGACAGTGGCAGAAGTGGTTTACTGACTGTAATCCTCACATTTGCAGTAAAGCTTGCCTTGGGCTCTTTGACCATGACGGGTTCAAGGAGATTTTCCCCCCACACATCTGAACGTTACGTTAGCTTGGTTACAGACCTCTGATAGAGTGTTGCAGGAATGACGTATTTTTATAGGCCAACCCGAAGTTAACAACAACCTGGTTCCCGTCACAGATTTTTCCATTGGATTGCAGAAAAAAAGCTCTGTGGCAATCCAAAGTTGATGAGACTTACATCTTTTGTTCAGCAAGATAATCTTCACAAATGAACAAACAATTGTTTCGTGGTCCTTTACCATGAGAAAGTCTGGAAAGCACCAATTGAAAACAGAACTTATCAGACGCTACTTAGCTCGGCTGGGACTCAACGAGTGGGCTGTGGGAAGATTGAACTGAATCTTCAAATCATTTAGCTAAACATGGGTTTTAACTAGAAAAAGTCTTAATTTAGTTTGAAGCTGCAGGCTGTGTGGTGCTGCCAAAACATTTGATGTCCCTTTAAAGAAGATAAACAGCCAACAACACTGTAGGCTAGTAGGTTAGTAGCCTCTCAAAATGAATAATTTTAACAGCCTTTGACATCAGCCTGTAGCTGCTCAGAAAAAAACAAAAAAGAATCTTCCCAGAGGAAAGGTTGAAAAGGGATCTGACATTTGTCTGACTGTGAAGGGAAGGGATATAAAGATTAAAATTTGTATTTATCATGTATTCGGGGTCTATGGCCTGTCAGACGGTAGTAGCATGCCAACTCCAAAGTGATAAGCTCCTCTTGCAAGCTAAAAAGCAGTCAAATCATTGTAGGCCTACTCAGTGTGTAACAGAAAATCACAATCACACAAATAAGATAAGATAAGATAATACTTCATTCATCCCACAGCGGGGAAATTCCTTAGTTACAGTAGC
>NC_045742.1:27313512-27314418 GCF_008692095.1 Etheostoma spectabile
ACACCAATGTCACTGTACAAGAAGGGCCAGAGTCGCCTCCATCTGCTGAGGAGACTCAGGTCCTTTGGAGTGTGCGGACTGTCCTCAGGACTTTATGACTCGTGTGGTGGCCTCTGCAATCCTTTAGCTGTGGTCTGCTGGAGGGGGGGCAGCTCGGACGGGACAGGAGCAGGCTCAATAGACTGATCAGGAGAGCGCTGTCCTGGACTGTCCTCTGGACCCATAGAGAAAGTAGGGGAGAGAAGGATGTTAGCCGCTGACATCCATCATGGAAAACACCTCTCACCCCCCTACATGACACTGGGGTCCCTGAGCAGCTCCTTCAGCAGCAGACTGATACACCCACGGTGAAGAAGGAGGGTATCGCAGGTCATTCATCCCGGCCGCTGTCAGGCTCTATAACACCTGCACTACCTGATAGTGTTGTAGTTTCTGTTCCTGTTTTTATTTAATCCACACACTCTCTGTATATCTTTATCTGATTTATATTTTTGAATAACAAGTACTTAATTTTTTCCATATTATTCATGGTCACTGGTGAATATTACTTATATTATGGTTACCTACTTTGGCTTTAAACTTTAATTACATATTCAATTTAATTTTAAAGTCACTGCAATATTTTTTTGTACTATGGCACCGCACTTTACTTTACAAAACCTTTATTTGACGCCACTTTACTTCAGTCTACCTTCTGCTCATTGTCTATGTTCGCTTGTTTTTTTTTGTGTGCTTACTTGTTTGTTTGTTGTTGGATTGTTGAGAATTATAAGTTATATTCACCAGTGACCATGAATAATATGGAAAAATTAAGTACTTGTTATTCAAAAATATAAATACAGATAAAGATATACAGAGAGTGTGTGGATTAAATAAAAAACAGGAACAGAAACTACAACACTATCA
>NC_045742.1:27314428-27314816 GCF_008692095.1 Etheostoma spectabile
GTGTTATAGAGCCTGACAGCGGCCGGGATGAATGACCTGCGATACCTCTCCTTCTTACACCGTGGGTGTATCAGTCTGCTGCTGAAGGAGCTGCTCAGGCAGTGTCATGTAGGGGGGAGAGGTGTTTTCCATAGGATGTCAGCTTGGCTACATCCTTCGCTACCCTACTTTCCTTATGGGGTCCAGAGGGACAGTCCAGGACAGAGCTGCCGCTATCCTGATCAGTCTATTGAGCCTGCTCCTGTCCCGGTCCGAGCTGCCCCCCCTCCAGCAGACCACAGCATAAAGGATTGCAGAGGCCACCACAGAGTCATAAAAAGTCCTGAGGACAGTCCTGCACACTCCAAAGGACCTGAGTCTCCTCAGCAGATGGAGGCGACTCTGGCCC
>NC_045742.1:27314841-27316803 GCF_008692095.1 Etheostoma spectabile
CCCTTCCTGTCCCACGTATCTCCTCTCATTAAAGTGAATTATCGTAGTACGACAAGGCCTCCACGTGTGAAAATCCTTTAGCACCATTGTGCGATACTTTTTGTCTTGTTAATTGCCGGTGTCTGGCAGGTCTTTTTTGGGACAATTGTTTTGCATTTCATCTTTGGGGCGTCACAAATAAAACCTGATGGGTTGCATTGCGTCATTAGCTGCTGATTCAGTCTTCCAGTGAAAATAATTTTGCAAAGAGCACACCTCGTAAACTCAATTTCCTGTGAAGGCCGTCGCGACCCTTTGAGGCCAAACTAATGAAATGCAAAACCAAACTTTTCCCAAAAAAACAGACCTGTCCAGACATGGCAATCACAAGACAAAAGTATACCAGCAACGTGCTAAGGGATTTTCACAACGTACCTGTGCTGCTCATAATTTCCTTTTCATTTGAGAGCGGAGTGGCAGGCAGGGAGCGCGAGCAGTTTGAAGGCGACCTGCATGCATTGAGCGCAAATCCCGTAGAAGAGTTAATTACTGAAATGGTTATGTGTGATAATATAGAGTGTGGTCTACGACCTATATAACATCTAAAGTGTCTTGAGATAACTCTTTGTATGATTGATACAATCAGGCCCACAGTCCTCCTCAGGGATGTGCTGCCAGCTTTTGTGGTGTTCAGGCCTTTATTCACTTGAGCTCGATCCTGGAGAAGTCCACCCTGTGGAAGACCCTCCGGTGGTTCACCGTACAAAGTCACCCGCGCCCACAGGGACCAAAACACTTCAGCCTGTTGCCCTGATTCTCACCTGTGAAAAGACCTGGAGGATGGATTACCTGCGTCCCCTTTGGACCATGCGGCGGGCACAGCTGGACCCCTTGCAGTTGCGTCCAGCCTGGGATTGTGTGACGACGCAGTAATCTACTGCTCGCCAAAGATCGCTGTCTCACACGGAGGACCGCAGGAGCATGGTGAGAGTCATGTTTTTTTGACTTCGTCCGAGTGCTTTTAACACCTATCCAGCCTTTGCGCTGCTCAAAGTGAAGATGGAGAGTGCGGGATGTGGACCTACAACTGGCCTGCATGGTACTACGGACTACTCACCACAAAAGGCCAGTATTGAGGTCATCCCTGTGTGTTACGTGGTTCACTGCACACAGTGCCACTCAGGGTTACGGTTCCTCCCCCTTCCTTTCCCACCCTCTATAACTACAGACTTACACAACAACACCACCCACTCGCCACCATGCAAGGTCTTGATGAACACAGTCCATGTTGGTTGTCTTGAGGGGAACAATCTGGAATACGGGTCGGTTATATGGACTTGTGTCAGCTGGTGTGAGCTCAACCAGCTTCAGCTCCACACCAGCAAGACAAAGATGAGTTTTTGACGTAGTAGGAAAAAATCCCATTCTCACCGGGGACAATCCAGGGAGTGGATTAGTTGAGGTAGTGGAAGAGCTACAAATTCCGTGGGTGTTCACTGAAATAAACTTGAAAACTGGATGAAATCACAAATGACACTGTACAAGAGGGCCGATCCCAGGAATTTGTAGCTCTCCACTACCTCAATATCCAATCCCTGGATGCTCACCGGTGAGAAATGGGATTTTTTCCTCCTAAAGTCAACAATCATCTCCTTTGTCTTGCTGGTGTTGAGCTGAAGTGAGCTCACACCAGCTGCCAAGTCCCTGATAACCGACCTGTATTTCCAGATTGTTCCCCCAGAGACCAACCAACCATGGCCTGTTCATCAGAGAACTTTGGCATGAGTGGCAGTGGTGTGTTGTGTTGTAGTATAGGGTATAGAGGATGAAAAGGAAGGGGAGATCACCGTAACCCTGAGTGCAGTGCACCACGTCAGACACACAGGGATGGAGCCTCACATACTGTGGTCTTTTGGTGAGATAGTCCGTAGTCCATGCAGCCAGTTGTAGGTCCACTCCGGCACTCTCCATCTTCACTTTGAG
>NC_045742.1:27316813-27316956 GCF_008692095.1 Etheostoma spectabile
TGGATGGTGTTAAAAGCACTGGAGAAGTCAAAAAAACATGACTCTCACAGTGCTCCTGCTGTCCTCCAGGTGGAGCAGCGATCTTTGCAGCAGGTAGATTACTGCGTCGTCCACCCCAATCCCAGGCTGGTAAGCAAACTGCA
>NC_045742.1:27317087-27317268 GCF_008692095.1 Etheostoma spectabile
ACCGGGACCACACAGGAGGTCTTCCACAGGGCTGGGACCTTCTCCAGGCTCAGGCTCAAGTTGAATAAGTGCCTGAACACACCACAAAGCTGGTCAGCACAGTCCCTGAGGAGACTTGGGCTGATTGTATCAATTCATAAAAAGAGTTATCTCAAGACACTTTAGATGTAGTATAGGTCTA
>NC_045742.1:27317611-27317965 GCF_008692095.1 Etheostoma spectabile
GATTTTTTTTTTTAAATATACAACGTTTAGAAAACAGTTATCATTCATTCATTTTATATTTATGTATTGTATCAATTCATAAAAGAGTTTCTCGACACTTTAGATGTAGTATAGGTCTAGACCACACTCTATAATTTACAACACCTAACCATTTCAGTAATTTAACTCTTTTACGGGTTTGCGCCCCCATGTCAGGTCGCCTGTCAAACTGCGTCACTGTAACGACCGGTGCTCTTCTGACGGCAGAGACACAACGGGAGTCGCATTTAAACCAAGCAGCACGTCTGAAACCCCACTTCACCAGAAATCTACTGGTTACTAAGTATGTAAGTACTACAAACCGAAGTTAAAAAC
>NC_045742.1:27317990-27321527 GCF_008692095.1 Etheostoma spectabile
GAGTACAAGTATTATACGAGTAATACGAACAATATCCTTGCTCGGATTGAATACACTCCTCAACTGGCCGCGCTGCGTTCTGTGATAATCACAGCCCCCCCCCCACCTACACACACGCTCGGCTCAATCACACACACAGAACACGGAGAACTGCGCTCCCTTGGCCTCTCCCTCTCCCTCTCTCTCTCTCTCTCTCTCTCTCTCTCTCCCGCTCCATCAGTGAATCAGGTCTGCGGATCTGTTCCGTTAACGTTTAGGGTTTCTTCAGCTTCAGGTTTGTTTTTAACTTCGGTTTGTAGTACTTACATACTTAGTAACCAGTAGATTTCTGGTGAAGTGGGGTTTCAGACGTGCTGCTTGGTTTAAATGCGACTCCCGTTGTGTCTCTGCCGTCAGAGTTTTTTTTTTTAAATATACAACTGTTTAGAAAACAGTTCATTCATTCAATTTTATTTATTGTATCAATTCATAAAAAGAGTTATCTCAAGACACTTTAGATGTAGTATAGGTCTAGACCACACTCTATAATTTACAAACACCTAACCATTTCAGTAATTTAACTCTTTTACGGGTTTGCGCCCCCATGTCAGGTCGCCTGTCAAACTGCGTCACTGTAACGACCGGTGCTCTACTCGGCAAAAGTGCTTTATCCGTACCGGATACTCGTTTCAGCCGAGTACTCGGATCCTCCCTAGTGTTAACACTGTATCTTACTGCCTTTTTACAATTTATACATCTTGCCGTAGATTCTTTTTGGTCTGAAATTATAGCCACACGCTTCTCTTCCTCTCTGCCATTCTTCTGCTCCGTCTCTGTTCTGCTTGTGTGTGTGTGTTAGGCCTTGGCCTGGCTGCGTGCTAGCTTGTTAGCCTGGCGCTGCTGAGTCACGTGACGGTACAACATTAAATCACAAGAGAGAGAAGAAGAAGCAAAGTGTGCCTGCTCCGCTCTGTGACATGTAGAGACATGACCACCTGAAAGCACAGACGGGTCGCCTCCTTGATGAAACCGTATTGTAAACAGCATTGTAAACTGAAGAGAAACTGAAACTAAAGTATCAATCTTATTACAATGATAAAGGTCAAAATCAATACCAACGTTGGTATCAATATTTTCAATATTTGGATTCATCCGCCCACCACTAGTGAAAATCCATTAATGGCAACAAGTCATTATATCTGACAAACAACAAAACAGGTTTTCATTTCCTCCAAGACAATCCATATGAGTATTTTCCATTGGCAGGTTTGTATCCTTTGTCTGCGTCTTTCCAAAGTTCCATTCTGGTAACCCAATCAACATGGTTAATTGTGGGGAAAGATAATGGACATGTTTTAACAAGTTCATTTTTTATCAACACCACACTCAAAACACAGTTAACAACAAATATGCAATATAGCCTATATATTAATTTGGGATAGTATATCATGAATGTCTATTCCACAATTAGGCCATACAGAATTTATTATAAACACAGAATACTGGTACAGGAACTCCTGCTTGTTACTCCACTCTGAATAAATAAGTACATCAACCCTACTTTCTCTTTAACACATATGTAACATTAAAACAGTTGTCACAAAAGGTTGGCAAGCCTGATTTGGGTTTACTGCTTGTAAAATCTAAGTCTGGATCAACGGTACATTTCCATAGTAGGGCTGCAAGATTTGGAGAACAAGTCATATTGTGATTTACAATACTGCAATTGCGATATAATGGTATCATGAGTCTACATGCATGATTATCAAGGAAAATGCACAAAATACCAACATTTTGGAATGTGCATTTATCAAGTTGATCATAGAAAGATAAACAAGCATATATACATATAAAAAAAAATACATAAACAAAAAATGTGCTATACCTTTTTTTAAACTTAATAATTTACCAAATAAAAAAAGAATTCCGGTCGATTCCAACACGTAGCTCTGTTGTTTGGAAATTTGGAGTGTAAGAAAGTAGTAAGAAAAACGAAAAATTATCTGTACTGCCTACACTCCTGCTAGAAGTAGCACCCAACAGGCTAAACAGGGCAAGTTTTAAACATGTTTTTAGCCTCTAAACATGCTTGAAATGGCATTACAGGTGCCTAACCATGTGAAGGGATTCCTTCCAAGGGAACACAGCAATTCTGACTGCAATACATGTTACTGTCATTTGAGAGTAAGAATTTATATTACAATATTACTGTCTCTGAATTGTAATGTGTTTCACTACTTTTGAGTTACTTTCAGCAAAATAACAGTGGAAGTTTGATTTGGCAGCTAACTTGGGAATTTCACCACAGGATCAATAAAGTCTCCTCTTTATCCACTTTAATACATCATTAATAATATTTTGTATAATCAATATGAGTATGCAAAGTAACTAAAGCTAAAAAAATATATAATTAAAACATACAATAGGCAAGTAGGAGAAAAAAAAAAAATCAAAAGTACCTTACAGTTGTATTTACGTACGGCGTTGTTGTGAAATGTTTGTTTAAAGCACTTGAATAGGAATTTCATGTTGTGTAGTTTAAAACAGTCTAAAGGAAATGGTCAATTACAGTGTGATTAAAACTTACTATTTACATTATTTACAGTACTTGATTTACAGCTGATGCGTGAAAAGGTACACAACCTTATGTGTTTAACAGTAATTTATTTTTACCGCGACCTGTCACAGGAAGTGCCTTTATTCTGAAGTAGCCTACACGGCAGTTGTCTGTTGTGTACTCTTGCTAGCTTACTAAGATGAACGTGAGACGCTAGATGCAAAACATGTTCTTCACTTTCTTGTTTGTAAAACTGCAACATATTGAACAGTAAATGGTCCAAGTTAAAGACAATTGTTTTGGTCATCATTCAAAGCTGTTCCACTACAGGCATAGTAACTCTCCACGGCTGATAAGATGCAATGGTATTCACGTGTAGCAAACCTAAACATTAATTCCCAACATGTTAATTCTGTAAGCAACTTGGAACATACCTCTGTCTGTGCTGACGTAACGTCACCTGTTGGGACACAGATGTTGTCTGTGAAAAAAATCCATCTCACAAATGTATCTGTCTCTGCAGTCATCTCAACCATCAAATACAGCAGTAGGAGGAAATAATACTCAGAGAATTCTTAAAAAAACAAAACACCACTAAATGTTGCTTTAAAATGCATTGTAAGCAGGCTGCCTGTTGCCAAGCAACCTGCGTTTCTTTACTTCCGGTTTCTTCTTCTCTACTATTTCTTGTTCATTCACAGATTGTTTTGTCCGTACGTCCTCTGGTGTTTCGGGTAGTAATGAAACAAACAACGTTCTGAGCATAAACCTCTCTTGGCCAAGTATAACCGCACCAAACCTCTTGTCTCGGCATTTGAACAGGTAGTCGTGTAATGTCAGCAGTTTGGAGATATTTCAAGATAAACAATGATGATAAAAGTGGAAAAGAATGGGAGCTAGAGCGTTCAGTTATCAGGCGTATCTCCTGTGGAACCAGGTTCCAGTTTGGGTTCAGGAGGCAGACATCGTCTCCACGTTTAAGAGTAGGCTTAAGACTTTCC
>NC_045742.1:27321537-27321639 GCF_008692095.1 Etheostoma spectabile
AGCTTATAGTTAAGGCTGGCTCAGGAAAATCCTGAACCATCCCTTAGTTACGCTGCTATAGGCCCAGACTGCTGGGGGACTTCCCATGATGCACTGAGCACC
>NC_045742.1:27321649-27327284 GCF_008692095.1 Etheostoma spectabile
TCCTTCTCTCCATCTGTATGCAACCTCATTCCATTAACGCATGTTACTAACTCAACTTCTTCCCTTTCCCGGAGTCTTGTGCTCTCTTGCCCCCGGAGTCTTGTGCTCTCTCTCTTCTCTCCTCCTATTGCTTCCTGCAGGTGTTTCTGGCTCTGGGTCTGTGGTTGGAGTCACCTGCTGCCTCCATGTTCCATGGAGGTCCAAACCCTGGACCTCCATGTTGAAGCATAAACCTTGATGTGCATGTGCACCTGCTCTAGCACTGGTCCAACCTGGCCACGAGGAAAACACAAAGTTGAATGTAAATATGTCAGCAACAGCATCAAGTTGTATTTTGTCAGAAAGTGAAGAAAATCTGATGAAAATAAAACATTGTTAGAACTGTAATAGTATTATTAAGCACTCATATCAGTAGTCTACTTGGTATTGGCAAGCACCCAAATGTAAGTATCGATGCATCCCTAAATACTATAGATACATTTGAATTGGATTTAATTTAATTGAAGACACGGTGGCTTCATCTTTTGTTAATACTGTAGGTAAAGTGAAGGGTGTTACAGCGAGGAGGTTGCGTTGCGGACAGAGACAGCACACCTTTTTGTTTACTTAAATCGCAGAATTTTTGCGGTTGCGTAATCGCACATTAGAGTTACATTGCGATTGTGATTATAGTAATTGTGCAGCCCATGGCTTTGTCCCTCACCTTCTGCTCTTTGTGTGTTTCTGTTCTCAAAATCCCTTCGCTACGGGAAACAACAACAAACTTTGCGCTAGCAAGCATCACACTGCAATGACAATTGGTTCTTTCAGTAAATGATTGTATAGAGATTTATAGGGTATATGTTTACGACATTTACTATCTAACTGGGACATTTCGGGACTGATTGGTACACACGGCAACACAATTGCAAGGGAAAATGACGTTTCACCCTGTATCCAGCTAATATAAACAGCTCACGTTACTGTATTGTGTGGTAATAGGTAACTTGATTTAATATTTTTTGTGAAGTTTTCTTTAGCAATGTGCAAATGTTCCAGCAAAACAAGTTCTTTCCCGAGGCTATTTTGCAGAGCCACCATCAGAACTGTCCAGAACTTAGCGTGACCCAAGACAATGTGATTAGTTTAAAGAAATGCAAACAACCCAGAGCTGGGTTTTTTCACAGTGCTGTGGAAATGGACAATTGAATCCAAATTTGATAAATGGCATGGACACTGCAACTACCATGACTGATCACTTGTCAAGCAAGGTAAACTTGTTTCCAAAACATACCCCTTTTATTGTCATAAATATGCTCCTAATAAATAACTGTCAAGACACACATTAGATTAAGGGATATTTGCTTTACAGACACCTCATGGAAAACTTTTGTTTTGTTAGGTGAATATTGAATTGCCAGTCTTTATGCAGCTAGCATCTAGTGTCTGTTTGAGTAACTGCATCTTAAGGCACTTATGCATCCTCCAAAAGATAAACAATGTAACTGGGCAAGAACTGAACGATTGATTAACTGTTGAATCATGATAACGTGATGATAATGTTGAATTTTCAATGAAAATATTATTGCTGGAATTGAGAGCTTTGTGTTGGCCACCAAATGCCTCAGCACCAGGGAAATGGCTTGCCTGTGTACACTATAGCGTCATAGTGCAGATAATTGGCTCTCAGCTAACAAACCACACTTATTGGCTCACAGCCTCATTGTACAATGGCTCCTTTCTTTTTCCTTTACCCAGTCTTATATCATTATCGCCATGCACTGGGGAAAGATAATGGTATATACATCTATTGAACCTGGGTGACATGCCTCGCAGGGAGCCAACAATCGCCCTTCTCTCCTCACTCAAACTCTCTCCCCCTATCTCTCCCGCACTCTCTCTCTATCTCTCTCTCTCTCTCTCTCTCTCAGCAGACATGGGGCATTTGTTATTTGTCCCCTAACTAGGGTGCTGCTTAGCATATCAAAAGACACTGAGGAAGGTAGATAGAGAGTGCGGAAGAAACAGAGAATAGATAAAAGATGTTAGAAAGACAGAGAGGAAAAAGGAGATATAGAGAGATAGTGTATGAACTCAACTACAGTATGTATGGCCCTGTCACTCAGACACTGTGTTAATATAATGGATAGCTGTGTTGGGACTGGCTGATTTACTGCTTAAGAGTTTAATATTTCATTTAAATATTGGTATTCCATTTCTGAGAAAATAACAATCTTAACTCAAGGTCAATTCACATCCATGGCAACAGAGCAAACTATATACGTCAATATGTTAGGTAACTAACTATAGTAACCTCTCGTCTATGTGTTGATGACATAAATATTTAAAAATGTGCATTCTCTTTGTAATGCCTTTGTGTTTTACTCCATTTATAAAAAGATAAAAATTACATTTAGACCCATTTGGCGGCTGTGGCTCAGTGGTAGAGCGGTTGCCTGCCAATCGGAAGGTTGGTGGTTCGATCCCTGCCCCTGCAGTCATTGTCGAAGTGTCCTTGGGCAAGACACTGAACCCCGAGTTGCCCCCGGTGCTGCGCGTCGGAGTGTGAATGTGTATGAATGTTTATCTGATGAGCAGGTGGCACCTTGTACGGCAGCCCCAGCCACAGTGTATGAATGGTGAATGTTTCCTGTAGATGTAAAAGCGCTTTGAGCAGTTGTTAAGACAGGAAAAGCGCTATATAAATACAGCACATTTACATTTACATTTACATTTGATATGTAAAACATCACATAGGGAAACATGTATTTTACATGCATCACAATGTGTGAAACAAAAAACTTACTGGCTTTTGGATATCTCACATGTGAAATATATTTTAAATGGTAAAATATGAATTCCATGCGTGTTATTGTAAGGCTGTGCATTACTGTGATTTAGAAACAGCTAACAAGGCGTTTGACACTCTGAGTCATGCCTAACAATGCCTCTCAGCTGTTTTGAAATCTCTGTAGCATGGGGTGGGTTAAAGACAGTCTGTGTACCTCACGCTGCACTTACATGAATTCTGTTAATGAGCTGGTGCATTTAAACACAGAATGTGCTTAATAATGATCCAGACAAGGTTTTATCTTTCTTAAAATGCATAATGGTCCCATGTTTTTCAGGTTGCTGCAGGAAAACATGCTTGTTTAAAGCATGGTTCTGTAGCTTCCACTAGCGGAATCATTTGCAGTAGAACACAGATATACAGGACTCCTGCTTACTGGTCAATAAATGGATGCAGCATATTACAGAACAGGTTATGAAGCATCAAACAAGAGTTTTTATTTTTTGTTTTCCTTGACAGTGTGAATTAAGAACAGGGCATGGGTATGAAGGTAAATATGGTGCATAAGGTGAAAGCTTATAGAATACAATGTTAGAACTTGCAGAACAAAAAAATATCACATATCTGAATTTGTAGTCACACAAAGAAAAAAAACATCAGAGCTTGGGAAAAAAAATCTGAACTTGAAATTTGTAGAAAATATCCACACACCTGTGTTCTGAATGTGAAATCACAGAAAAAATATTCACAAATGTGTAAACTGATATTTACAAAGCAAACTTGCAATACAACATTTACTTGTGTACATTTTTTTTTTAATTCGGGTTAATTTTCCATCACAACCACAACTCAGTGATTGCAACCTCTCAAATCTGTCATTGCAACTTCAGATATGTGCCGTCATCACAAAGTGGACAATCTGCGCCTTGACTTTTGCAACAATTCTTGTGATACATTTGGTGCAAAACTAATTTGTACTTGTGGACTTCTGTGGACTTGTAGCTGTGGAGCTCTAAGACAACAGAAAGGGGAAAGCAGGGTCTAATCTACAGAGGGGGAAAGAGGATGGTGGCCTTTCAGTTCCCAAATTCGAACACTATTTTTGTCCTTTGTGTTAAGACCCCCCTTACCTAGTTTAACTCAGATACATCTGTTTGCTGGCGCACGTTAGAAAGTGCTATGACAGAGCCTTGGTCACTCCATGATGTTCTTTTTTTTCCAATATCTCTAATAAACAATGCCAGCTTTATCACTGGCATTCACTTTCCCCATTGTTCAACAACACAGCACTCCTGATTGGTGGGAGGCCTATAAAAACTTATTTTTATCTATTATCTATATTATCTTATTATCTAAAAGACATTTTTAATGAGGTTAGGTTGTTTTCTTTTTCCGACTTCCTCCTTTCTTTTACCTTCAATTAGGATCGTCTCTCAAGGCATATGGTGTCCCCTGGCAAAGATCTTTGCCCATCCATCCTATCAGGAAATATCCGGAATATCTGGCTGCTTTGACCTCTCTATTGAGAAGGTCTGGGAACGCAATTGCCCAGACCTAAGCATCGATTTTAACTGGGAGGAAGTTTGGTCTAAAATTCCAGAAGTATCCCGGAATCCCGACCACCAGTAGATTCACTAGTTTCTAGGGGTGATCCGAGTATCCGGCTGAAACTAGCATCCGGTACGGATAAAGCACTTTTGCCGAGTACAAGTATCATACGAGTAATATGAGTCAATATCTGTACTCGGATTGAATACAACTCCTCAACTGGCCGCGCAGCGTTCTGGGATAATCACAGCGCCCCCCCGCCTACAAACACGCTCGGATCAATCACACACACAGAACATGGAGAAATGCGCTCTCTCTCTCCCTCTCTCTCTCTCTCTCTCTCTCTCTCTCTCTCTCTCTCCTCTCCGCGCTCGCTCCCCGCTCCGTCAGTCAATCGGTCTGTGGATCTGTCCGTTAACGTTTAGGGTTCTTCAGCTTCAGGTTTGTTTTAACTTCGGTTGTAGTCCTTACATAGTAACCAGTAGATTTCTGGTGAGTGGGTTTGTAGTCCTTACATAGTAACCTAGGTTTCTGGTGAATGTGGGGTTTGTAGTACTTACATAGTAACCAGTAGATTTCTGGTGAACGTGGGTTTGTAGTCCTTACATTAACCAGTAATTTCTGGTGAACGTGGGGTTTGTAGTCCTTACATAGTAACCAGTAGATTTCTGGTGAACGTGGGGTTTGTAGTCCTTACTAGTAACGAGTAGATTTCTGTGAACGGGGTTTGTAGTCCTTACTAGTAACCAGTGATTTCTGGTGAACGTGGGTTTCAGACATGCTGCTTGTTTAAATGCAACTCCCTTGCGTCTCTCCATCGGAGATTTTTTTTTTTTTATGTCAGCTGCCCCCCGCCCCCTCTCCTCTTTTGTCTCTCTCTTACTCACACACACCAACACCACACACTTGTGTGGAAATAAAAGAAATAAAAAAAATAAAAAAGAACCAAAAACACAAAAAATTACACTGATCATAAAAAAATAAAAAGTTAAAGTCAAAGTTATATTGAGTATGAAAACTCTTGTTCATTACATTTTACTTCATAATTGCAACCGCATGTGTTGTATTCATTGTTGCAAAACGTTCTGTATATAGTTTGTTTGTTACCATGACAACACCATTGATCTGAAGCTCAATAGTTGAAATAGTTTTCAAATCAGCAATAAATAGAAATTTTTTTGATCAACTCATATTAATTGCATGCTTAAATAACATACCGGTTAAAGCCTCGCACATTTCAAGAGAACCTAACCCACGTCCGGGTTAAATCTGACCACTTCCGGTTTTGGCCCCGCCCAGTCCGAGTACGGATCCGGA
>NC_045742.1:27327304-27327626 GCF_008692095.1 Etheostoma spectabile
TAAACAGATACAGATACAGATACAGATAATGCTGTACTCGCTCATCCCTAGTAGTTTCATCCATGGGACATATCCCATCCCTGTGAAAATGCACCACATAAAGGTAATTAAAAGACCTGTATGCACAATCTACCCAATTAAAGCTCAAGGTACATATTGTCACATGATCTGGGAGTGCTCTCCTGTTCATCCAAAATATCTGCCTTGATTAATGTTAGCCAATTTAACCATCACCTTCATTATACCAACAATTCCACAAGAATTAAAGTATAATACGTCCAAAAACATTTTGAGTACAAGAACAGAGGGAAATATGACTGTA
>NC_045742.1:27327636-27330679 GCF_008692095.1 Etheostoma spectabile
ATGTAAAAAGAAATCAAAATAAAGACACTGAAAAAAGAGTTAACAAAAAATCAGTGTGTTGCTAAAAATATATATATATTCCCTGCCCTCAACCAGACTTAAAAATAAAACAATCAACACAGTAAATAATGGGCATTTTGATTGTAAATGGTTTGCTCTCTAAAATTCAGAAACGTGTTTGCTGGACAGCTGCTAAGAAAATGATTGCAACACGTTGCACCACCTCACGATCTGTTTACTCAAACAGGGACCCTTTCCTTTCTGGACGTTTTACACATGGAGCCATCTACGGCCCGTTTAAATGGCACGCCACAGAGGACCCTGGAGTCTTAGCTCAGCCTGGCTGAGTCCATGTTGTAGACTTTTGTTTTTGCCCCTTTGCTGCTGACTGTGCATCTGCTCGGTCCTGTGTGTCTTGTGTCCGTCTCTCTTTCAATGTCTTTTGTTTGTTTGTTTTTGTGTGTCTTGTTGGTTAGCTGCAAGCTCCGTTCCTGCTGTTTTGTTTTTCTTAGGTCCCCCCCCCCCTCCTTGTCTTTCCTCTCTGTGTATCTTTTTAAATATTTGATCACAAATAAGCTAGTGTTTTAAAAGTGAACATTTTAACGTACAAGTTCAGATTGTTTGTTCTGCAAGTTCTCTCATTGTATTCTACAAGCTCTCACCTTTTGCACCATATTTACCTTCATATCTTCATTAAGTTTGTTAAGCATTTCCAAGCCGAATAGCACCAGCAAGACTGCCCTTAAATAGCAGGGGAATGTAGGATGAGGCGTCCTGATACCCAAAAACAATGGACACCTATTCCTGTATTGTCCCACTTTCTGTATGTCATAAGAAAAAAACAGAAGCCGTTTAAAATTATCAACCACTTTTAACTATTTGTTTCTAGTCAGTTTAACCCAGGAATGGTTTACAGTCATTTGGTGATGGCAAAATTAAGCTTCATGAATCGTCGTGAACCATTTCCTTTACTTTATTTCTTTAGAAAATGATTCACAAACTTTCATGAAGCTTCATTTAGCCATCATTAGTTTACAGTCATTTCACCTGACAGCGTTAAAAAAACTGTTCGGCATTTTGGGAAATGTACACATTTGCTTTTTTTTTCACAGAGTTAGATAACAAGATTAATACTACTTTCATATCTGTAAGCTAAATATAAAGCTACTGCCAGCAGCGGATTAGTAGAGCTTATTATAAAAACTAGAAACAGAGGACAACAGCTAGCCAAAGGCAACAAAATCTGTCATGTCTTGTCTCTGTGTCAAGTTTTTGTTTTGTTTGTTTTGTGTTTTGTGTTTAGTTTTCCATTTCCTGTTTTATTTTGAAACTTAATTTCATGTCCCAGTTCAGATTTCTGGTCTTTGTCCTTCCTGTCTGTGAGATTACCTGTCCCTGCCTATATGTGTTGCAACTGTGTCTCATTGTCCCCCCTGTCTTACCCTTGTTCCTGTGCGAGATCGTCTGTTTTCTTCGTCTGTCTTCCTTCAAGCGTTTTTCCCTGTTTCCAGTGTTCCCGAGTTCCTGATTCCCTTGGATTTTTTGAATGCTGCTTATTTTTCGGATTTCCCTTTGCCTGTCGTTACTTGGACGCTGTTGCCTGTAAGTTTTGTAAGTGCTCTAATAAAACCATCAATTTCTACTTACCTGAGTTTTCTGAGCATTTGTGGGTCTATTTCCTGGTGTGCGTGTTAATTACAGGCTTTGCAGCAAAATTTATTTTAGGGAAATCATTCAAATAGGTGGTATCAGATCTTCAAATTAATATTTACTGACTAGTCACACAAAGCTGTGTGTTAGATATGCATATATGCTTAGCCACTTTGACCCACTATCAGAGTATAGTGCACATGTGAACAAAGCCCCGGTGTGTTCATATGGAAACTGGGGCTTGGACTGAGTCTTGGCTGAGTGGCAGGCCGATCCCATCGGGACATGGAGGACCATCTGAGCCCAATTAACCTCTGTCTATATTGTGTGTCTCGGTGGACACAGGAGATGAGCCCCAGACTGAACCATGACAGGCTCACATGGTGAGTACTGCACCCTGAAAAGACACCACAGACAACTGGATACATCCAGTTAGAAAGGGGGATTTTTGTGTGTGTGTATTTAAGGTAGCAGCTCATCTCCTGTTCCTTCCTTCTCTGGGTCCCTAAACAGTGTGTCTGTGCTTCCCTGTGTCTGTGTTTGCATATTTTCACAAACTCTGTACACTTCAGCTGTTTTGTAATAAATGGGGTAGCACCTCACTACTAATAAATAATGAGCTATAAACAGTGTGAATTCATGTCAAACTAGCCGGCATTGTAAGCATTAATTTTTCTTTTGTTGCTGCTTGAGAAGAGTAATGGGCTGCACACTCGGCTCAGAACAAGGTGTCACTATCAGGGTTAAAGCTGTCCTGCAGTTCTGATATTATGCAATAATTATGCCTGGAATATTACACCCACAATAAGTGTCACACCTTATTTGGCTTGCCAAAAACGGATGTTCAAATATTTTTCAACTGCGTCAGAATGATGTGGAAGGTTTTACACATTATGAGTCCATGCAAAGGCTTTTCTTATTTTTAAGTTGGAGGCGCAGCAAATTCGGAAGTGTTAAATAACAAATTTTACCAACCTCATACCTGACAAACAAAAGACTAGCCAAATAAAGTGCTACCCATAATGTGTCTTCAATGTTTTCAGTCATTTTGTAACCCTCAACCTACAGCTATGGTCAAGCTGTGGGTAAAAAAGGCACAAGACTTGAATTTGAGAGTGACAGTGTGACAACAAACGTAAACAATCACATTGAATCTGACATCTTCAACTCTGTGGCCTTAGTAGTTTGTAGATGGTCCCTAAGCAATCTAACTGCAATCTCAACACCGCAACTAAACCCAGCTGAATTAGTAAAACTTTCATGCATTTCTGTCACATCTATAGCAGTCAGATTCACTGTGTTCACTCAGAAGGAATCACTGCACATGAGTAGGCACTGAAATTTTGAACATGTTAAGAGGCTAAAAACATGTTTAAAACTTGCCCTGTTTAAG
>NC_045742.1:27330689-27334470 GCF_008692095.1 Etheostoma spectabile
TGGGTGCTAACTCTAGCAGGAGGATAACATGGTGTAGGCAGCACCGATTGGTTTTTATTTCTCTGTCTACTGACAGGACTCCAAACTTACAAACAACAGAGATACGTGTTGGAGTCGACCAGAATTCTCCATTAAATCTGACACTGATTTGTGTCAATGAGACGTCAGTTTCAGCAGTCATATCAGTGTCCATGCTCAGCACAGACACAGGTGGTCTAGACCAGTGGCTCTTTAAGTTTTGGTAAAGCAAAATCAGTGATCTATTTTTAAACACATTATACATGATAGAAAATGATTGATAACATGTACAGTAAGAAGACTGTACGCTGTTTATCACCAAATTCTGTGTCCAGAATGTTTTGAGCAACACTGAAATCAAGGTTTGATGACGCACTAGAGTCATCATTAACATACCACCATCCCCACTGTATAAAACCAATGTTGCTACTAACGTTGGCGCCACATTCTTATAAACACAAGTAAAATAGCTGTCACTAACGTACCGCCAGCAGTTACTGCTCACTTCTGTTTGTGTCTGTCGCTATGAAGCAGCACTCTTTTTGGGCACTCTTCTTCGGAAATCACTTTTGGCTCTGGTGATGTGTGCTGTGCTATAGACTGTGTGTGATACTGTTAGTATGTGTGCTGTTGATGCGCTGGTCAATGACAGCAGCTCGTTCTTTGGCTTACTGCATCCAGAGGACACTGTCTCAGAGCAGAGAACACTGCTTATTTTTTCACAAATTAATTCTTAATTCTTGTATTTGTCAATTTTTTTAATCAATTAGATTGGGCTAGATGGTTAATACCACATTTTCAAGGTACTACTTTTCTTTACTTTACCTTGTTACCTTGAGATGTGAGTTGCTGATGCAAAGTGCATTTTTCATTTTGTGGAATTATTTTAATTTCAATACAATTTTAGTACCTGAAGAAGTCTAACTATACAAGAAAAGAGTAAAATAAAATATTAGAGAAACAGTTGTCAGAAAGAATACTAATTTTAAACAGCAGAAATGTTTTTTTATTTATTTTCCCTATTTTGTTAATCATCTTGCCACCCCTTAAATCACCCTGTCACCGAGATATTATGTGTATATATATATAACAACAACACACACGGAAAAATGTTGCCATGGAACAGGCAGGCAGCGATTGCTTTCCTTTGAAACCATAATTTGTAAAAACACTAAGTAGAATACACTGTAAATGTAATTTAAAAATGCAAAGGTTTAATTTATTCCTATAATGACCCCTCAGAGATGGAAAATGCTTCTTTGTCTGAACAGGCAAAGGGTGTTGCTCTGTGGGATATCCCGGCTTAATCTTATCTTGGTTTTGTGAAACAGGCCCCAGGAGAGAGCTGTACGTCATAAACTTTACCCCCTATACAGCTTTCAAAGCTCATAATGCCATATTGGGTCAAATACTTTTTTTAAAGTCTATAAAACATGCAAATATTTTCCCATTTTTAATTTTGGTGTAGTTTTTAATAAGGTTGTGCAGAGTGTAAATGAAGTCTGACGTTCGATATTTCGGTAAAAAGCCAATTTGATTTTTACTTAGGATGTTGTGCTTGGTAAGGAAGGACAGTGTTCTGGCATTAATAATACTGCACAAAACCTTCTCCAGACTACTGTTCACACAAATACCTCTGTAATTGTTAGGGTCCAATCTGTCACCATTTTTGAAAAAAGGGGTGATGCGTCCATGGTTCCAGATCTTAGGAAAGTAACCAGACTCCAGAACAAGGTTGAACAGCTTGTGGAGGGCTGCATGCAGTATAGGGCTTCTGTGCTTTAGTATCTCAGGGCAGATGCTACGGTGCTTTAGCATCTCAGGGCAGATGCTGTCCACTCCACAAGTCTTTCCAGCCTTCAGAGCCTGCAGTTGGCTCTGTATTTCTATTAGTGTTATTTCTGTATCTAGGGGTTTTTGGTAGTCTTTCACATTTTCCTCTAACTGGTGAACAGTTTCAACTACTGAGTGTTGTTGGGGGGTGATTGGACTATAATCAATATTCTTATACAAAAATTCAAAGTGATTTTTCCAGATCAAACCATTTTATATTGTTAATTTCTCTTTAGTTTTTCTTGGAATTCCACAAATTCCAGGAGAGGTTTTGGTCAATGACTTCTTTTATTTTATTAAGTTCTTATTTTATAAAGTTTTTGTAGTATTTTAGCACCTGGTATGATATTGGACCTGTTTTTGACTCTCAAGGGGTTCTCTGTGTTTTTGGTTAGATAGTAGTCTTAGTTGTTTTCTAGCATAAACTCATTCATTATCATACCATTTTTCTTCTGAAGGGTTGTGTTTTATTATTTTGTTACTATAGTTAATTATACTGAGATGTGATTTTGTAGCTAATTCATCAAATATATTGCTTAAATGCTGTGAAGCGAAATTTACTCCATCTTTTGTGCATGTGTAGTTACTAAGTCTGTAGAGATTACATTATGATTTGATTTCTGTACTGCCAATTGCAGTTAAATAATCCTCTATGTTGCTGCATTTTTTCCATATATATTTTTGAGGTCATACATTTTGCTGGTTTCTGATTCTGGTATAATAATATAATATATTATTATATTATTAATAATATAATCCACTACACTGTCACTTAAAACATAGGTCACCTGTTTTAAGTAACAGAGGTCATCAGAGGTCCTCCCATTGATGATGTATAAGCCCAAGCTTATACATCTTGTTTTCCATTTTTGTTTATAATATTATCAAAACGTTGCCTTTGTGGTATTGTGTGAGCTAGGACAGGGGAGATTTGGCCGAATATGTGTTTGTTTCCATCTACTTTCAGTTCGTGCATTGAGATCTCCACATATTAAGATGTGACCCATTGACTGGAAATTAATTAATTAAATATTATATAAAAATTAATTTATCTCCTATTGGAGTTCTTGAAAAATCTCCTCAGTGTAGTAGGGGGAGTTGGAGGGTGGGATATAGATTGCACATAAATATACATCTCTGGTGCTATTAACTATGCTTCTGTTGATTTTTATACAAAGGTGGGTTTTTTCTTTTTTTCACTGGTGATCATTTTTATTTTGTGTTTAATGCCAAATCAAGGTCCCCCCCTGCATCTTTCCTATTTTCAACATTGTTTTTTTTACAGAAGGTACACACAATTCAATGTAATCATTAGGCCAATTAGATAGTAAATATGAATGGTTCCATGTTTCATGATATCTAAATTATTTACACTCTTTACAAATTCAGGACCTGTAGTTTTATCCCCAAAAGTTGTAGAATATAAACCCTGAATTTTCCAAATACTAAGTAAGAATGGCATTTGTTTAGATACCAGATCTTTGTTTCACATAGAAATATACAATTGAAAAAGCACACTCTCTTTAGTTGTATTATTGTTGTGGTTGTTTTGTGTTGGGGAGGGTAAATCTGCTGGGTAGAGTGGCGTCTGCGTGGGTGAAGAGTTCCTGATTGGGTGGAGTTTCTTCTGTGCTCAGGTGTGGATGTGCCTGGGCCTAGGGGTGTGTCTTTGAGGCTCTTTGCAAACAGCCACACCCCTCTCTCACTTTTTCATATATATTTTTGAGGTCATACATTTTGCTGGTTTTCATATTCTGGTATAATGCTATATTTTGTAGACTTATTTAAATGAAGTGTAGTTTGGCAGTGATCTGTAAAGGGAAGTTGTGGTAAAACTACAATTGCATTGATGGGCGGCTGTGGCTCAGTGGTAGAGCGGTTGCCTGCCAATTGGAAGATTAGTAGTTCAATCCCTGGTCCTGCAGTCCCA
>NC_045742.1:27334480-27335395 GCF_008692095.1 Etheostoma spectabile
TCCTTGGGCAAGATGCTGAACCCCAAGGTCCAATATAACCATAAGTGCTGCTGAAGTAAGTCTCTGTGGAGGGCTACATGGACGTTCTGCAGCATGTCTCTGTGGAGGGTTACATGGACGTTCTGCAGCATGTCTCTGTGGAGGGTTACATGGACTTTCTGCAGCATGTCTCTGTGGAGGGCTATATATGTAAACATGTAAACATCCTTGTTTACATATTATGTGCTTAGCTTTCTAGTATATATGGACATAGAAAATAGAAGAAGAAATGCACTGTAAAATCTAGAAACTAGAAAGATAATTGATACAGTCCATGCTCACTGTTAACATGAATGTACCAGAGTATATTCATCAGTTATTTCCCCCCAGAAAAATAAAGTGTTCTCACCCTGATTCATGAATGTACAGTAGTCCACTATACACTATAGTACACTATATAGGTATTAGTTCAGGGAACTAAGACTATAATTTTGGGAGGATTGTACAATCAGGATCAATCCTGTTGGCTCGCTGCAGTGGGCTGGGCTGCTGCTCCGTTTCCCCCGCGACTGACGCGCAAACACACACATAAACACACACAATCGCACACGGTGGATGCAGGAAAAACCGCAGATGTAGTGTACAGTATGACCTAAATTGAGGACAACTAAAGAATGCTTTAATGCTGCATTATCATTCTTTTTTAAATCCACCCGCCACTGTGGCATGGGGTCAAAAAAGTTGTCTTATATAATGTATAAGATAAATTTTTTGACCCCATGCCACATGCCACATATATAAAAGATAATATATGAAATAATTGCTTTTTGGAAAAGGAAGCTTTTTGTCCTTTACAGTACCTAGCTTATTTAGGAAATTGCCTTGCCTTTTTAAAAATGAAAAATACAAATTCAGTAGTATTGACAGAAAAAAAAA
>NC_045742.1:27335405-27338496 GCF_008692095.1 Etheostoma spectabile
AAAAAAAAAAATATATATATATAATATCCTGACTGGAACTGTCTGTTATTTTAATGTGATTAACAATGACAGTTCTTCACTGACACCAGTGATACAGCTACAGGTTAAACCATGGTGATGTTAATGCTACTTCACGTTCAGCCTGTTTTTATGTATTATGTATTAAGACTGTAGAGGATGAATTCCACACAGTAGTCATGTTTTTGTCAACCTATTTTATGCGCATTTTGAAGTATCGCATTAAAAAATGTTGATGGAAACTCCAAAAAAAAAAAAAAAAAGTCCTCAAATTCCCAGGTTTTTACGCTCGCTTATGGTGGTGGATTTTTAAAAGAGTTAATGTGCCAAATGGGTGATGGAAACAGCTTTGCCGAATAAGTGGTGATGTAGCAAACATGTATGGATATGCGTCCCATCCAGTGTGCCGTCTGCTTGTGGCACAAGGATATTTTATGACAGTAAAGAAATATAGATTAAATATTTCAACATTTTTAGAAACTTCTTATTTCTCTCATATGGATTTCCACAGCTGCAGTCAAAAGATGCTGCTTAGAGAGATTTAAGAAAACACTAAATGTTGGTAAAAATAAGATTTGGAAATGACACATTCTTTCTTTGGATTAAATCATATTTAGAAACTGAAATATTATTATTATTACCCTTTAAACTAGGAGTATAATCTGAATTGAATTGTGAGAAAAGAAAACAAAAAGGAGAGGAAAATCTTAACTTTCACAGGTGTATTATGAGATAATGACTTTCAATTTTTTCTGTAAAAGAGAAATAAATTGGACTTTTTTGCTAATACCACATTGGCATCAATAGGAGTTTTGCATCTGTGCTGCTGCTGGCAGACAGCTGCATTGGAACAACAGAAGGTGTCTGTGATCCAAACAGGCCTAAGCACACTGCTGAAAAACCCGCAAAACATTATTAAGGTGATGAAACAGAGTGAACAGGCCACGCCTGAGCAGCACGACCTATCTGTCATATGAATGCAGTGCAGTTATTCTTGTGACCAGATGGGGGCGACGCATCAAACACAAAATTCTTCAGTACAGGAGATATTCCCAGCAGTCACAGTGGCTGTGAGAGACAGAACAAAAGCAAATGAGTAATGCGACACATGAATCCCTTTAAACACATAATAAAACGCTTTATTTTAATCCAACAAATGGGATTAGTGCACATGAGATTATAGGTTTTTCCAGTATTTGGACACAAGAAGCAGTGTCCCAGCCACATGGCCAGACTACCAACGACAGCTGATACGGAAGAAGAGGCTTTGCCAACTGTCTGGCTCATTCTCTCGTAGGCTTGCTTCTCTCAGGCCACTCACAGCCAGTACAGGAACATGTCCAAGACTGTCAAATATCAGCACGGTCACACGCACACACAACACTCTTGCAGTCCCACGTGCTGTATTAACCCACACACTCTAGAGAGACTTACGGTGGAATGCTTGATTTGCTCCTGTACTGCAGGTGAAGAATGCAGTTTACATACATCGCTGTGAGTAAATCAATTAATCTATCAAGAGAATGGGCTTTTTATTTCATACAGGCTTTACAATAAATTATATTAGAAATCTGCCAGATTCAGCTAAATGAGGAATAACTGAGACTGAAAGCTCTATCAAGACAATTTATAAAATCATCATAAATACATTTACAATTCACTATTCAGACATTACTCTTGTCTTGTGTATACTCGTTTGTGCAATGGATTACTGTCTGCCACAATATATCTGCCAAACAGGAAATGAATACAGTTAACATTTAAAGATGAACATTACATTCAATTATGCAACGGAAAAACCTCTTCATAATATGACATGTTGCTTTTTAACACAATATAATGCTTACCATTTCTGTCATATTGTGATTAAGCATGAAACATTTTTGAAACATGACAGAGCAGTAGTTTCTAAGAAATAATAGCTTGACAAAACATTTCCAACCTAAGGTTTGCTTACTAGTTTTTTCCGTTGTGGTTGAAAGCTCCAGACAAATGGTGGGAAGTGGATATTAAATTGGGATTGTTTTCTGAAATATTACTATTAATGCAACAAGCACAAGACCGCATACTCTATGCATATTAACTCATGTACTGTAGAACCTGTGATGAACCAAACTTTATTGAAAAATGTGCTGAAATTAATTCTTCCTTGCATTCAATGATATCTTTCAAGTTATTGATTACTATATGAATAAGGCAATGATTGCATCCCAAAGTAAGTACTGAAACTGGGACATCAAATGTTTTTCCTGCTGACTCATTTGCTATGTCATTTAAAAATTAACAGAAGATGAACATGAGGTAAAATAACTAACTCTGTGTTGGTTGTTTCAAAATCAAATATATAGAAAAGATGTGAATGATTTGCCAATAGTGTATGTGTGTATATGTGCTTTAGTTGTACCAAATTAACCAAATTATGACTGTAATCAATAGCCTAACTGTAACATATTATTTTGAAATTATATAGAGGTTAATCCCACCTACATACAACTTTCAGCTTGTCCTAGTGATGACCAAATGAAGCTTTATGAAGCTTTGGGAACCTTCTTCTTTATTTTCTGAGCCCACTAGATGGCACTCTTGGATTAAAGAAAGAGGCTCTAGGAATGGCAATTGAGTTTACTTATACCCTTTGTTGAACAGAGAGCACCATCATGTGGGCTCAGAAAATAAAGAAAATAGTTAACAAAGATTCATGAAGCTTTATTTGGCCATCATTATTTTGTAAAGGTTGGGAAAAAAAAGTTTAGATAACATCTATATTCACCGCTGGATCATCAGTGCCGGAGCTGGGCTGCAGGTGAAACCCATACATCCCATCTTCCCTTTCTCCAGCCTTAATTCCTTTGTGCGTCACTTGGCTCAGTCACCTGTTGCAAGAGGAAACCAGAGGTGACGCTTCCGGCGAGGTCGACCACTGTCAGGTTTCAGGTCCGACTCCCTTTTCTCCCATGGGCTGCATGGACCAGAGCACGGGCACCAGGCCACGCCGCTCTAAACTCAGCCCAGGACTCATCTCACATGAATAAATAGATAAACAGACATACATATAGATAGATAGATAGATAGA
>NC_045742.1:27338506-27344332 GCF_008692095.1 Etheostoma spectabile
GATAGATAGATAGATAGATAGAAGCAGGGGGTGTAGCCACCTTAAGGCGCTCATGTCCTCCTCTCCAACGCTCCATCCATCTCCTCTCTGTTCTGATTACTTCTCTCCTGCAAAACACACAAAAAGAGAAATGTGAACAGCCTATGCCTCTGATTGACTGATTTCCCACCTCCTTCTCCTTTTTCCCCCTCTTGCAGCCCGTCTGACTGCAGCACTCTTGAATAATAACCACCTTTCCTCTCTCTCTCTCTCTCTCTCTCTTCTCTCTCTCTCCCTCTCTCTCTCTTTCTCTTTCTCTCTCGCTCTCCCCCTTCTATTTAAAATGCCGCTCACAAGGTGGGCTGCCTTACCGATTTTAAGCACAAACACACACACTCTCTCTCTCTCTCTCTCTCTCTCTCTCTCGCTCTCTCTCCAATCGGACAGTCCAATGCGACGATTTGGCAGGTCAAAACACACACCCACCTGCTTTTCATCAGCTTTGATCTTGATGCCCTTTACAGGTTACACATGGAGGGTTAAACAGGGAAGAGGTATTACGTAAAAATGTCCTAAATATGATTAGAAAATCAAAATGAAGTGTGTCAGAAATACAACCATTATGGTATGCACTCAAAATAAGGATCTGTTTCAAGGTCCAAAGTTTTTATTATAATTGTCGGTCGATGTGAGAGACCCCCTCCCCCCCCCTCTCTCTCTCTCGCACCTCCCTTCCTCCACCTCCCTCTCTCTCTCCACGTCTCTGCATTCTCCTCTCTGAGTCGTGTGGGAAGCTGCTCAGTGAATGCGGCTGCAGAAGAAGCCAGCATACTTATGCGCCTGACACGGATACTGTTCTGTCTTGCAGAAGAAGGAGGGAACACAAGCCTACTTTACTCTCTTATAACTTCCTCCATTACCCCGGGCTGGATATAATTTAAAAATCCTTACATTTCCTCTCCAAGTTTATTTTGATGACATTCTCTGTGGACCGATGGATGCGCGGAGTTTCCAGCTCCTCACTTGCACCGCAGTTGACTAAAGGCTGAATAACTGCATTATTCATTTTTACGCACCGGTTTCTGTTGTCTTGACTTGTCTCTCTTGTTTCTCTCTCTGTGCTTGTCCGCTTTTTTTCGTCCGGGAGAGGATCTTCAATATTGCCATATTCCGTCCTTTTTAAAAAGAAAAGAAAAATTCCCTCCCGTTGGATGGAGACTGAAATAAGCATCTCTTCTGCCTGCAAGTAAACAGACCGCTTAAAAAAAAACAAATGTTTTGCAAGGAGTTACAACAAATAACTGGGTTTATGCTGCTCCAATGGACAATAATATACTGATACAAATAACCTGATGGGAGCGTTTTGGCTGCCTATGCCATCTGAAGCATTATCTCTGTGCGCAACTTCACTCGAAACAAACGAGTATTTAGTCATCGGATCGTTGGGGGTTGCTGAGCCGAGCTAAATCCAGACGCACAGTGTTGGCCATCCTCTCTCCCCCATTTTTTGCTCCTCTCTTCTGCTCACCCTCCTTTTCCAGTTTCCCCCGTAAAAAACGCTCCAAGAATGACAGACTTGTTTCACCGCATCACCGACCGCTTTGCGCCTTTTTTCACGCCTTGGAGTCGCCGGACGCGCTGTCAAGATCTCTAAAAACTGTCTGCCTCTCCCTTTCTCTCTCTCTGTCTCTCTCTCTGTCTTTCCCTATCTCTCTTTCCCCTCCTTTCTCACCGTCTTTCTCTATTTCTGCAACCAAATGAATGCTCTCCCATGGAGGTAGTACAACCACCTTGGGGACCGAACAGCCAGAGGGGTGATTTTTCCAAGCAAGAGGAGCCCGTCAGCAAGAGACGCATCGGGTGAAATCTGAGCTCAACCCCATTCCCCCTCCCTCCCACCCTCCCTACCTCCCTCCCTCCTTTCTCTCCATCTCCAGCGCACCCCCGCCAGTTTGCTCGGCTCGGGTTGATATACAGTAGCCTTCATGGGGATATAGGGGCTGGAGAAACCTTGTTGCGCCCCTACAACTGTCTGCGTTCTACTTCAGCTTCAGAGGACTGTTTGCGCACGTCTCCATCCATGTCTCACCATTGCTGCCCCGTGTCTCCAGAGGGAGCCGCATTCATTAGCACCTCAGCTTTGGGTAAGTCCAATTTGTGTTTGAAATTTCATCCGTGTTCATTTATAATAGCCTGGATTTGAAAATTCTAGATTTGAGAACCTTTTTTCTTGGTGTCAAATGTGGAAAATAAAAGGTTCTCTGTGTGATACTCAAACCCTCTCAATATGTCAGCAATGGGCACAATCCCAAATCTTTCCCTCTCTCTCACAGTTGCTTTCCTAAATAACCAGAATGCCTGCTTAGTGGTGGTGGTGGTGGCTAATGCTGGCTTCAAATGAGACCCCCATGAAAAGAGAAGTGCAGCCTTTTGACTTTGATTATGTTAAATCTGCTGAGAGGTGAAGAATATAGCCGTGCTGCGGTCTGAGACACTTTCCAAGACAATACTTCATGCTTTGAATGTCAGAATTAAATGCATAGATGGGCAGCAGCTCCTGGGTTTGAGTCATTTCCAGAGCATATGGTACTTTTCCTGCAGTATTAAATAATCTGCATCAAACATTTGTGGTGTCCAATGAATCATTGTGCCAAAGCGCAATCATTAGAAAAGTGCACAATTAGCATGGACATATGTTTATATATTTTTACATAAACCATATACATTTACATTAAAAGGTAATGATACCATACCTGATAAGGATTTCATATATAAAAAAATATTGTATTCAAAAAAATGTTATTGTATATTATAATTTCAGTTTAATCAATATCAAATATACATTTTGATGGTTTGCTTTCCGTGTGTGTGTGTGTGTGTGTGTGTGTGTGTGTGTGTGTGTGTGGCGTGTGGTGTTGTGTGTCATGCGCCCGGGTTGTTTGCACATATGTGCGCCTGTATGTGTGTGTGTGTGTGTGTGTGTGTGTGAGTGTGTGTGTGTGTGTGTGTGTGTCTGTGCATGCATCTGTCTTTTTTCTCTCAAAAGGTTACTAAATGGTTTTCTGGAGGAAGATTTCTAACCGGCGAGATGCTGCTCGTACTCCTGCTGGCAGCCTTTTCTTCCTCCATCTCCGGCTCCCTCTCCTCCTCCCTCTCCTCCCCCTCCATGTCGGATAGACCTCAGATGGCAGACCCGTCCACCTCGGACTTGATGGCCGAGACCTGCAGTGCCTGCTCCTGCATGTCAGTGGAAAACGTGCTGTACGCCAACTGCGAGAAGATCACTGTCTATCGACCCACGCAGCTCATCCCGCCGGCCTCCTCCCTATACCACCTGAACTTCCAGAACAACTTCTTAATCGTACTTTACCCTAACTCGTTCCTCAACTTCACCCACGCCGTGTCACTGCAGCTGGGGAACAATAAACTGCAGAACATTGAAGGTGGAGCGTTCATGGGGATGAGCGCGTTGAAACAGCTGCACCTGAACAATAATGAATTAAAGGTGCTGCGAGCAGACACTTTCCAAGGGATAGAAAACTTGGAATACCTTCAGGCTGACTACAATTTGATCAAATACATCGAAAAGGGAGCATTTAACAAACTGCACAGGTTAAAAGTGCTCATATTGAATGATAATCTCATACAGGCACTTCCTGACAACATATTTCGCTTTGCTTCGCTCACACACCTGGATATAAGGGGGAACAGGATCCAGAGGCTTCCTTATTTGGGGGTTCTGGAGCATATTGGGCGCATTGTAGAGCTGCAGCTGGATGACAACCCCTGGAACTGTACCTGTGATTTAGCACCTCTCAAGGCGTGGCTTGAAAACATGCCCTACAATATTTTTATTGGCGAGGCCATATGTGAAACACCAAGTGACTTGTACGGGAGACTCCTGAAAGAAACTAACAAGCAGGAACTTTGTCCTATGGGAACAGGAAGTGACTTTGATGTTAGAATGCCACCCTCACCGCCTGATAATGGGCAGTCACCCTCCAAAATGTCCCCAACCACTCTGGCTCCCATGGCCACCAAAGCGCCAAAGACCACTGACTCATCTAAGATTTACGGTAATGGTATTGTGGCTGGTTTACCCCCTTTTGGAAGAAATAGACAGATTGTTTCGTTCCAGACACGGACCCCTCCATTGCTGTGTCCGCAGCCCTGCAGCTGTAAAGCCCACCCCTCTGACTTTGGCATCAGCGTCAGCTGTCAGGAGAGGAATATTAAAAATTTAGACGATCTCCTTCCCAAACCCCCAAATGCCAAGAAACTTCACCTGAGTGGAAATTACATCCGTGATATAAGCCCGGCTGATTTCCAAGGCTTTGAAGGCTTAGATTTGCTACATCTTGGCAGCAATCAAATTGTCACGGTCCAAAAAGGTGTGTTTTCTAACCTAACTAACCTGAGAAGGCTGTATTTGAATGGAAACCAGCTTGAACAGTTACACCCAGAAATGTTTTTGGGCCTCACAAACTTACAGTACCTATATTTGGAATACAATGCCATAAAAGAAATTTTAGCGGGTACATTTGACTCCATGCCGAACCTACAACTCCTGTATCTCAACAACAATGTTCTGCGGAGTCTCCCTGCCTACGTGTTTGCGGGTGTCTCTTTAGCCAGACTGAATCTAAAAAACAACCACTTCATGACCCTACCAGTGAGTGGTGTCTTGGACCAGCTGCAATCATTGACCCAGATAGACCTCGAAGGGAACCCATGGGAGTGTTCTTGCGATCTTGTCGCCCTCAAACTCTGGCTGGAGAAGCTAAGTGATGGAGTGGCTGCCAAAGAGGTGAAATGTGCCTCCCCTGTGCAGTTCTCCAACATTGAACTGCGCCTCTTGAAAAATGAGATCCTGTGTCCAAAGCTTATTGCGAGGCCGCCGTTTATTCTCACTAGCGCAACGCCTGTTTTAACCTCACTGTCGCCTGCCGGAGTTGGAAAAGCACCGCCAGGAGGGCCTGTGCCTCTCTCCATCATGATCCTTAGCATCCTCGTAGTGCTGATTCTCACTGTGTTCGTGGCCTTCTGTCTGCTAGTCTTTGTCCTGAGGCGGAATAAAAAACCAGTAGGCAGGCAGGAGGGGCTTGGGAATCAGGAGTGTGGCTCCATGTCTTTGCAGCTCCGCAGACGCAGTCACAAATCAGGCAAAAAAGGCTCCATCCCGGGAGACGACTTGGGAGGCGAGACATTCATCCCCCAGACAATCGAGCACATTGGCAAAAGCCACACCTGCGGGATTGGACGCTCCTCAGACATGGACGCTGGTTTCAAGTTTGCAGACTCACAGAGGCAGAAGATTATCCTCCGGAACAGTGCCGACAAGGACAAAGACTCGCTTTCCACCCTGGAGCGCAACAAACGCCTCAGCACCATTGACGAACTCGAGGAGTTCCTCCCCCACCGAGAGCCCAGCATGTTCATCCAGAACTTCCTGGACAGCAAAAGAGATTTCAACAGTATAGGGATGGGCGGGTACGAAATCCGTTACCCGGAGAAAACGCTGGATAAAAAGATGAAGAAGTCATCGCTGATAGGCGGGAACCACAGTAAGATCGTGGTAGAGCAGAGAAAAAGTGAGTATTACGAGCTGAAAGCCAAGCTCCAAGGAACGCCTGATTACCTGCAGGTGCTCGAGGAGCAGACTGCGCTGAGTAAAATGTAGGGATTGTTGCATTTGATTTAGTTCATTGATTACACACACACAAACACACACACTCACAAGACAGAAGTCAGACACACATACAGGCAGATAGACCGCCAAACACATCTGCCTTTCTCTGGTTCCTTTCCCCCCCTTGCCACACACACAGACAGACACACACACACACA
>NC_045742.1:27344342-27356842 GCF_008692095.1 Etheostoma spectabile
CACACACACACACACATACACAAGCCAGAAGTCAGATATACACACACACACACAAATGTATACACACACACCATTAAACCCCCCAGAGCTCTCGCTTTCTGTCTTCATCTCCCTTTCTTTCTGCAGCCACACATGCACACTCACAAACACACACACACTCACACGCACTCCCACACACAGCAAAAAAGTGCCTTCTGGAAATCCTTAATGACCAATGCAGAGATGGACAAAATGGCTCCACGCTACAAAAGCTATTACTAAAATCAGCGTGGATCTATTTCACAGTAAAAGACCTTTTGGATTATCCATGCCACTACATGTATGAATCCCACATACATACCACAGGACACCCTAAAAAGCAACAAGACAGTCATAGTATTTTTTTGTTGTTGCTGCTATTAAAATGGGTATCTATCTTCTTATTTTTGTTGTTCTTGTTGCTCTTTTACCTCCTCCTTTTGTTTTTCCAACCAAATCAAAGGGTGTTGAAAACAGTGCTTGAGAATATACCTTGCCGTCTTCAACCCTCAAAAAAAAAAAAAAAAAAAAAGAGAGAGAGAGAGAGAAAAGATTTGTTGTTGTTCTTTTGCTCTGGAGAGTATCCAAAATCATTGCTTCTGGGATGAGAGTAACAGAGTTGGTGACACAGTGGATGCTACTTTGCTTTTTGTTTTTTGTATTTGCGGGGATATCTGTTTGTTCTTGGGGATGCCTCTGGAGTCAGCAGCAGACTCTCTGCCACCATGTCTGGATTACACACCAGTTGCAGTACACCTGCTCTTAGCCGGCAGGCTAAGCCGCTCCTGTTTAGACACTGCGAAACTCTTTTTGGGGGAATGATTTCCATGACTTGTTCTCTTTGTGTGAGGAGCCATGTTAAATATAGTGTCTTCTGAATGGAGTTGTGTTTCTCTTAACTGTATGTTTTGGGTGAAATATAACGGCACATACACTGTCAGAGGACGTTGTTTCTGAAAACTGAAGGGAAAAAAACCCCAAGGATAAATTACAAAGCTGCTTGCTATGTAAGCGTAACCTGGAATTTATTTTGTAAGTCTTACATTATTTGTATCTGTGGGACTGGTTTGTAAATTACAAGAAAGGACAAACATCAACATACACACAGACACACAGACACATACACACACACACACTGTACGACGAAGCATCATCATCAAGAATTGTCAAACCGCTAATATAATTCAATCGGTGATACACCTCCCCTTGTCAGCTCTCAATTCGTAGTAAAAGAAATTTAACAAGATAGTTAATTTATTTTTCTATGCAGGATTATTTAAAGAAGTATTGGTATTATTTAAAAAAAAAGAAGAATAATACACAAAGAGCGGAGAGGACTTGATGCATCAGAGCTAATTCAGGCCACTATAAGTGACTGTTGAGTCGATTGAAGGGGTTTCTTGTTTCTCTCAGTTTGCTGAAGAACTGGACCCGCTGGACGACGGGTTGTGAAATGTGATCTGTGATGTTTCCTTTTTTTACTGTGTCGCACGACAAGCCGAGGCCTGATAGAAGTCTGTGAAGTTTCAAGCAGTTTCCTTATTCTTATATCTCCCACAGTATCTTGTAAAAGGTTTCTTATTAACATTATGCAACCAAAATAAATGTGCATTAAACTTGATATGGTTCCAGAGTTGTTGGGATTGGAGTGGAGACATTTTGCAGGACGAGTAAAAGGCTACAAATTTAAGCTCTAAAAATTGTTAGATCGGGGCAGAATCATATCATAAAAACACCATGTGCAATATTAGTAAAAAACATGCTCGGTCATGATGGCTTCAAATAATTTTGTTTAATTTATTTAGTTTGAGGTTATATTGTCAAGACAGGTTCTATTTCTAAATTCTTTTTCTCTATCTGGTCCTTATTTAAAAAGTATTGTTACGTTGAAATTATGAGTGTTTATTGACATTACAATGAATAGAATGTATCTTGGAAAGTATATTAAATACAATTTTCTATCAGTCATAAATCTCCTGTATATTGGTTAATTTTCTCTTGTATAATCATGTTAAAATCAAGGTATTAAAATCAGCACCTATTTGCACTGTGTCCCCCTATTTCTTTTAGTTAACATCCTCTTAGCATTTCAAGGCTGCTTTACTTTCAGAAAAAAGAAGGGGAAAAAACATCCACTGGCACTGCCAAACTCTTTTATACCCTGCTTGGTTATTTCCCCCAGAACAAGTTGGATTGTGTGACAGCTCAGTGTTGGAAAGACTGCAGCTCAAGTGACAGGATGTTGAACTTTGTTTTGCTCATGTACAAACACTGGCTGCCCTTTAGGCATCATATGTTTGTGTTGAGTTAAAGGAAACTGGTTGTGGAAACAAGGAAACTGGTGCTTATTACATTTAGGTCATTAAATAATTTGTGTTTGGCAAAAGGTTCATAACCACATCTGCTGTTTTGGTGTACACTTCACCATCTCTGTTTTTCCTTTGTTGTTTTTTGAAACTAAAGTTTTACTTGAAGCAATATTTTCATGCCATACTAAACATTTGAAACCATAATTTAAACACTGGCTTGGTGCTGTTTTTTTGTGGTTCACATCTGCTTGTGATGGTCTAAAAATCAGATTTAAAAAATGTGATATTATCAATTTCTATTTAATTAATTCAGCCACGTACATTTGCCTCAGCATGTTCTTTTTGTTGATGTCTTTCTCTCTGTTGTTTCCACATCTAAACATCCCAAATGTGCTTTTGAAGTTGTTTATTGGTTTGGCACAGGCCTTATTGTCTAGCAGGTATCTTTGCTCCATCTGTTTTTAGTCACCTTTCAAACATTCATGCCTGTTCCATTTTAAGGTTAAAAAATTCAGATTTACTTTTCCAACCTATCGGGCTTTTGGGAAACCAAGTAGCAGAAAGTATGACTCATCCAGACGCCAGAGAATTGTCCTCATTAATTATTAATACCCTTGGCAGTTATGAACTAAAAAAGGGATGTGGGGGTGGGGGTTATGAATCTTATACGTCCGCCCCAATCTTGCCTCTCTCCTCCAAATCTTTCCTTCTTCTTCTCTGTTACATTTTCAAAATATCAGTGGGATACTAAAAACAAAAAAAAGATTCAAGTTGGCTGGAAAAGTGTCTTTTCAACCCAACGTTTTACTGCAGTGACTTGGCGCCGGTGCAGGGTTCTGTTCCTGGAAGCTCCATGGGTCCTTAAGGGGCTACCATGGCATCCCTAGAAATTTGAGAAATATTTCGTTTTCACTGTAATTTAACTAACTAAACATAAGTATGCATACATAATACTGCTGCTGTGATCACCTCACCTGCTGCAGACACAGGAATATCATGCCTTTCTGACTCCTTACTGATATATTCGTGGGTGAAATGCTCGTCTATTGGGGGTGGTGGGGGGAGGGTAGCAGGTGCTATGTTTAAAGGTGACCACAAGGGGCGCTGTGTGCTAAGAACACAGCAGAGAGTTTTGATCTAGCATGACTGGACTGCAGGAACATTACTGTTCTCTGGAGGTGTTTGGTTCAAAAAGAAAGAGAGAAAGAGAGAAAGAAAATCATTTACATTATTTTATTTGTAGTATTGTCATAACATTGCCTCTTTTTTTAAAGCATTGAACATTTCCAAGGATGTATAAAAGGCTTTATGATGATTTTCCCCAACTCTACAAACTGAATTCTTTTCTGTTTTGCACTGCATGCAAGTACATCTAACTCGGTTTTTCATCAGTTGTCACTTTGGGATTCTTTTTTTTCTGTATTGGTGCTGGATTATTTTGTCTGAGAATAAACACATAGTGTTCACACACCAGGGAAAATAACCTCTTTCACTTTGAAATGTTCACACAGCGGTGGTTTCCAACCTTGGGCCCAACCACAGGGTTGTGAGATAAATCTGAGAGGTTGTGAGATTATTAACAGGATAGGAAAGCAGAAATATTATGCCATACACAATATTAGGTACATGCATCTTTTTTTTCTTGTTAACTGGATAAGTGCATCATCATTCATTATGTTGTGTCTACTCCTATACTCCCATATTGCATTAATTAATGAGCCACAGTAGAAATCTCTATCCTTCTGTGTTTTTTTGTGTATTGTAAAAAAAAAATGTCCACCGACTCCTACTGGCCTTCCATGCATCTTTGAGAACCGAACAGAGAAATGAGGCTCAATTTGTTACACAATGTAGTTGTCAATGCTGTTACATGGGACATTCAACACAAAGGTTTCAAGGGTGTATAATATCTGAATATGAAGATGTTTTGGAACAGTGTTTTTCTTTTCTTTTTTTTTACAGCTGTTGTTGATAAAAAAGTGGAGTGATAAAAAGAGATATCCACAATAGAGTTCTGTCCACTAGAGGCACTTCCAACATTAGCTTGGCCTTGAAGGGAATTACGGCGCATCGCATTTCCGACACGCGGCTCTCTGTTTACATTATTTTCCACCACGAGCACACAGCAAAAAACATAAATCTACAGAGAACTCTGTTTAATGAAACATTATCTAACACGTGTATTGAAGGGGCTCTGTTGTAAAGGCTAACATTGCTCGGTTAGCACCATGACATTGTGTTAGAAAGCACAGCAGAAACGATTTGTGATAAACTAAGTGACAATAGTGTTAGCCATGATGCTAACAGCATTAATAACTAAGCCAAACGGTGCTGCCACGACTGTTTTAATGATTTAGAAGCAACCTTACAGATTGTCATGTTACTGAGAATACAGCTATTAGAAGGTAATATATGAAGTTGAAGCTACTCTGACAGCGGTAGGGCAGCTGACATAAACTCTAGATGTCTCCATGAAGCTCCCAGCTAGCTAAGGTCCTATTACTCACAGTTGCAGTTAGGAAACAAGAACAAGCTAACTAATGATAACATAAGCACTTTAGCATGGTAGATGTTGATTTTAAAGTCATGTTAAAACTATTTCCCATCCATCTTACAATTTCCAGCCGCAGCAGGTCACTGTAATAACGGTACGTGCGCCGTGATGTTAAGACTTCATTTTGTCTTGTGTCTCTCACTCCAGCTAACGTATTGTTCATCAGATGTGACATGACAAAAGCATTTCTACATGCGGGTAGGCCAAGGTGAGAAGAGGGAGATTAGCTAACAATAGCCAACATATTTATTAAAAAAAATCACGTTTGAATAGTAATTTCAGCATATGAATGCTATGGATCTTTTAACTATTCAAATTATGTTAGACAGCCCTAATCCACAATGCCCTCTGTCAAAAAAACTGACTTAAATATGTCAACAGAATTAAACAGGAACTTTGAATCTGGCTTTATCCAATGACTAGAATTCTGTTCTGGAAATGTGAACAAATTACTGCTGTTTCATAAGATAATGCCTCCTTTGCATATCTAAATATAACGTTTCAGAACAAGAGAAAAACAAGAAATAATTGTCTTGATGTAGGTAATCAACTGAGAAACGTACATGGGAATATCTATTAGTTAAAGATGTTACCCTACTCACCTGGAGTGTCTTGCCTTAATGAAAGTGCAATGCTAAATAAATTATGCAGGCTGGTTTTAAAACTCTGCACTACATTACCCTCTCACATTTCTGTACTGACAGAAAAAATAATGCAGGCCTGATGCTCAGTGTTATGGGTTGAAAACGCAAGCAAATTTAATGAGTTTGAAAAAGTTTCCTGACAAAACGGTAGCATGATTTGCCAAATAGTAAGTTGGGATGTAAAGCCTAAGATAGTCCATTGTTATGAATTTGCTAAACCATGTAAAACCACCGGTATGGTTTTTTCAATACATTTTTTCTGCGTAGTATCAGACGCTGACAGACACTGCCCAAGCGTACGTATTTTATGAGTTCTGAGTGAAAATGGGTTGGGTTTTTAAAAAATATTTTTGTGGGGTTAAACAATGTTTTCTGGCACAGCATAATAATGGATCCAATGTTGGTAGCAGCAGTGTTGAAAGAGTAATGAACACATTGTAAATGTTTTATTACTTTTATACAATGCCTTTGTTTGAATTTGTTGGGATAACCATTGTACATTTACCACTGTTAGTTCTTTTGTTGGCTTACATGCTACATCTACATTCACCTTGATTGATGGAATGTAATTTACTTTAATTGCACTTTCATGTCCTTTTTAACACCTTATTAAGCTGTGGTGGCCCATGTCTGCTGAATCCCACCCAGTGCTCAGGAATAGCGGAGCTTTTTTTTGGCATCCGCCGCAGACAGGCGGCCATTTGAGGAGGGATGAAAAGGGGTGGCATCTCTCTGGCTACTGCAAACTACCTCAGTGAATCCCCAATGAGAGGAAAGACAATGCCTTGCTTCCCCACCAGCTGCTTCATTAAACGTGGACAAATCCACCAGTGCTGCTCTGTTGTGGCTACTTAGCTGCCATTTTCACACCATTTAGTGACATTCATAAAAGCCGATCAAAGGAAATCTCCTGTCAACCCCCTGCTGAGGCCATCACAGCCTCAGAGAGTCATCATTTCCATCATTCTCACTCCCAACTCGCAAAATACGGACGCTTGGGAAATGGCTGTAAGCATCAAATACGACACAAAAAGCAACTTCAGTGTGTGTATGGAATGCATGGGGCAGAGCAGCAGCAAGACCATGGCGCTGTGGTAGTGAGTAGTATGAAAAACCGTAAGGAGGTTGGTTGGAGTGGTGGATGGGTCAGACAACACAAGACTTTCACCCAGGAGACCAGGGTTTGTGTCTTGTTCTTGTCAGTGTGTCACATAAATATACATTTTATAACCCCATCCACATCTATTCCTAAACCTAATTGTCCCGTTCTTGTGCTGCATGTCAGTCAGTACGTCCCGACCCAGTGCGTCAAAAGTGACGTTACGATTCGCAATGCTAAAGGAGACTTTTAGCGTGAATAACAAACACCAAAAGACCCTGACCAAGTGTCTGTATTTTAGGCAAAGGGAGAGTGAGAATGTGTCGTCGTTTCAAGAGTAGATATACACACTCCTGAAATGTCAGCATTAATGTGCAAACATTTGATAGAGGCACGCCCCCTTTTCACAGAACAGTAGCACAGTGTGATGTGCTAAGATCTTGTCTTTTTTTTTGCTTTGATTTAATGCAGCCACATCTAAACACACTCCAGTCTTCCATGTCTACGCTATGGGAAATGAATTAATTTCATTTCCCATTATAATTCTGTCTTTTCAATACTTTATTTGCACCAGCTTGGTCTGAAAAGGATAATGAGTTCCTGACCAAATGAGATATCCAAATTCTAAAAAAAGAAAGTGAAACCTGCTCTCACACATTGAGAGAATTAAAATGAGAAAGTAAAAGTCACTGTTGAATAACACTATTAAAACCTATCTCTCAGACAATACACACAGTTCTAATTTGTCTTCTGTTTAGAGTAGTAAACCTCAGGAAGAGTCACTTATTTTGTCCTGTCATATTTGATTTCTGTTATCAAAGCGTTTCTTACAGTGTACACATTCCTTTTCCTCTCAAACATAACGTGAAATTACCTTTGTTGAATGCCTGGTAAAGGTTGGTGTGTTTACTTTTAAAGGGTAATTATGTTATGTTTTCAACCTGGGCCCTATATTCATATGTTTTTGTGTGTAAGTGACTGATGGGGACAACAATCTTTGAAATTGGTCCAGTGTTTAGCTTGAACACTGTGATCAGCAGCTGCAAACTGGGCTGCAATGTAGGGCAAAAGTGCATCGTCCATTTCGTCCATTAAAAGTGACATTTTTACCACTGACAAGCTCTGGTTATTATTCTAAGTGTCTTACAATATGGAAAGGATCCATTTAACCTCTTTAAGACCTTTTTCTTTAACCAGAAAAAGCTCTAAACCCATCAGACTCCATTTAAAAAAACAATAATATTAATTTTCAGTACACAGAGCCGACGCCGTAGTCTATGTAAGTGGCCTCTGCCGTTGGGAGATTTTATGTGTATGCGTTGTTCTATTCTTTAAGAGAATAGCAGAGCCGCCATGTGTGTATACGTGGGGAGAGTGTGATAGAGCGAGTGAGAGAGTGACGGGGATTAGCTGTGGAGCGAGTACCACCTCAGGCAGTGGAGGCAGAGAAAATAAGCGTCTCCCCTGTGCTTTTTGACCACGGTCAGAAAGCTGTAGCAGGAAAAGTCAACCCTAAATCAAGATTGAGCCAGCATCCACAATTCCAGGACCCTGGAACTAGGACATGAATGGAATGCAGTCATTTTTAATCAATTACACTTTTGCTTTTCCTGCTTCAACAAGCCAAATGTTTGCTGTGAAAAAGGTTTACTTTGTAATCCCAACTCAGCTCCACCTAACCTGGAGACTGACTAACTAAAAGTCTAATCAGCCAGACTACGAAAACACCTGTGTGGGTGTGCAGAGCCATTAACACTACCCCTTAACCATTTATGCCAGATGCATGTCCTGACGGCAAGTGACAGGTTTCTTCTTGGGGGATAAGTGTGTTTTTAGGGATTCTGAAAGCTGTAGGTTAAGCTGTGGCTGTGATCTAGTTCCATTCCATACTATACTAATTCTGAGCAACCTTTTAAGCATGTAGAGTGTTCACACTGGTGGAGTGACAAAATTAAGTCTACTCAAACCAGTCAGTGTGCTTACTATTGATATACACTATTGGAAGAAGAAGAAATGGAGGAGCTACAGACAGCTGCAAATAATTAGTTGTGGATGGTAGAAAAACAGCACCAGGAAAAAGTATTAAAACCTTTATGTTTAATAGCACTGACAATCTAAATGGCCGGGATAGACCTTTTTCACAGCAGACAGGTGATTGGTGCATACATTCACAAACATATTAAACATTAATTAGAATAAACAGTAAATACAGAAACAGATATATACAAAATAGCTGTTTAAGTAGTGTTAGCACTGTGTACAATGGGCAATATCTAATATGGTCCAGTCCAGGTGTGCCACATTTCGTTAATGATGGCTCAGTTCTATCAAGTGTCCCAGTTAGCCATGACAGTACCATCACCCTGGAACAATCTTGCATACATTGAATGCAATCAGTAATAATGTTATTAACTACAAAATGTCTGCTGCAAAAATGTCTGTTCAATGCTATACTACATGCTAATTGTACCTTTTATATACTAAATTTTATAGTACAGTATACAGCATTTCCTTTTACATAAAAGTTACCAAAATATCAATCTGCTTTACTGTTTTAAATGACTTAAATGATAAGATCAAACTGTGACTTTGGAAAGTCATTAACAGTTAAACGTAAGAATGAGTTCAAATTGCTTTGTGTTTTCTGAGCTGTTTTTTTTGGAGCTGTTTCACAGCCCTCCACAATCTTTCTCTGGCTGAGAGTAGCCATTTCATTTTCTCTGTGCATTGCATTGAGGGACAACAATGCACCTTAACAGAACAGTTAAATACGGGAAGTACCTAAAACACATTCTGACTTCATTAATGCATGCTTGGTTTTGCCCCTTTTAGGGTGGGAATGCACCACTTGCTCAAAGCTTGCTCAGATTTAGTGTGTAGTATGAAAATGTACCAAAAGATAGCTTGCTTTGTACTAAGTAGTATTAAGTACATGTATTTGTTTTTTTTTAGCACGTTGTTATATTGCATACCAACTGGTAAAATAGTAAACTATGGCGATTCAAATGCAGTTTGACATTGGGAGATATTTAAGGTTGTCTAATAACTGCTATTTCCTTGAATACTCACTGTCATCCCACTTTTCTAGGCCTGGTAAACCAGGTTCCTTTTAAGGATTGGGTTATTCTGTTATTCTGATTGGGTCACTCGTATTTTTTTAAATCAACTGTGTGCTTGACCTAATTGCATTTTAAAATATTACATTCATATACAAAACCAACAGGAAACCTAGCCAGGCTACGTGCAGAACACTATATGTTATTTCAGAAGTGAAAGAAAGGCTTTTGTTGTTGATTTGCTTTACTCTGAGCTCAAGGAGAGACTTAAATCGCTCGTCTGAATCAGATCCACCCATGACAACATAGCTAGCTGGCTGATTTGAGGGATCGACTGAGCATCGGCAACTCACAAGTCATCAAGGACTCGCGAATCAATGAGGGCTTGCGAGAGTTCTCATGTGAATCCCATGGTCTGCGAGCTTCCAACTCTGAGTCTGCGGGTCGGACTTTCTCTCTGCTCACTTAGCCACTTGAGTTGACTTGTGGAGTTGTTATTGCCTATGAAATTGTTATAAAGCTTTTTGCAGCTAGGATGGCTAGGAATAGTAGTACTTAATGTTGCAAGAAGTTTATGTGTGGCATTGTTATAATTTAAGATTGAATTGTTGTAGGACTCAACGGATCTGGGTTAATGATACTAGAGACTTACGATTCGTGAGTCAATTAAAAAAATTGGGTTAAAGATCCAAGTGAATCACAACTCGAAGAGGCTTTCTTTGACTTCTTTTTGCTTTTCCATCAATCAACTCATTTTCCTTTATAGGATAGGATATAAGAAGTGGAAGACAAAGTACACTTATCATTTTGTTAAATATAACAATATCACAATGAAAAAATACTTTGACTCATGGGTTTTGTGTTTATAGGTATATAGCTAATGTTTTGGTGTTAAGGTGCTCTTACTGCATATACTTCTGGGTAATTTAGCTAATAGTTTAGCCTTCTGCAAAATATGTTTCTGCATAGTAAGTAGCAAATACTGACTTCCTAAACGGGATACTCAAGCAAGGTACCATTAACTCAACTTTGGTAAAGTACTTACTTAGCTACTTTGCACCCTACAAATTGCTTGTTTTGAATCACCCCACTTAAGCAGCCAATAGCTTTGAAAGTCATTAAAACTCTTATAATTTGATAGATAGGCCTTCAAAATCATTGGTAAACCAATTCATATTAGCTCCGGAGCAGCTGCATGGGTATCGTATCTGCGCATAGGCTGTGATTAATGTGCTGTTTTCTCTAGGTGCAAACCTACACCTGTTTCTATTTTTTTTACATTGATTTGAGAAATCAATAAAGGCATAGGGACCAATTGCAGAAAAGTAGAGGAGACATACAGACCTTTAGGGCTGCCCCTAGAGGTTGTTTGTGTGTATGTGTATTAATCTGTTTTTCTTTGCTGACATCTTAGGGGAGCACATCGGAGCCTTTCCCTTTGTTCTTTAATCAATAACTCACATTTCATCATGAAACTTAAGCCCTTACCCGATAATATAGCTAAGAAACCTTTCATTTAAAACATTTAGTAAAATAAAAATCTTCATATAATACAATGAATGCTTTTTTTACTGCTTACCATCACTTATCACACAATACGGTTTTGAAAGGTCATGAAGTATTTCCGTATGTTGTTACATGCTCAGTTTCTTTTGGCTTTCATTTTCAGAAAGAAATCCTTTGACCATTACTAGAAAAGCAAAATAAAAAATATTGCAGTCTTTATGATTGGCAGCTGCAACTCCAAGCAACTTATGGGATACCACCTTAAAACTGTCCGCAGTTAAAGCTGCAATCATCCCTCTTCCTTTCCCTTGCCTGCCAATCTGTCTGTTTTGCCTTTCCTTCTATCCATCCATTGTCTCATTTCCTTCTTAACTCTCTGCTGTACCTAAGCTGAATTATGATCTGCAGTCTTCCCTGATACATTGTGATTTATTGGGCTTTTCAGCTAATTAATGAATTGGCCCCTCAAGGACATGTAGCGGACCAGCTTTGGTATTAGTGTGGACTCTGTTTATAGGCAGCTCAAAGACTCCTGACACCCCAGATTTAGCGCTTACAGTGTTTATTTGGATTTGTCTTTAGCAGGGGGTTTGTTGGCTTTAGCAGGGGGTTTAATAGCTACCAATTGCATTTCTAATAGTGTTTTTCATATTGTCACATAGAGACATGCCACAGGGAAATGATGGTCATTCTTTTTTTGTGTTAAAATGGCAAATAATATATTTTGTAACCATTTTGCTTATTTTTTAACATGCTGCTCGACTTCAACACATGGTTATTTAAAAAAACAAACTTGTCTGGGTTTAGGAAAAGATTGTGGTTTAGGTTAAAATAAATAATTGTTTTACGTACCCTACTTACCTACATAACACGTTTGTGATGTAGGTTAAGAATGTTTAATGCCTTACGTACATTATTTTAAATAAGTAAGAGTTGTTTTCACATGGGACATTGACAGCGTTATATGACCCATCCATCCATCCCGACATCCTACTTACTTAGACTTTGTCCCTCTTTATTAGTGATGGTCAAATGAAGTTTCATGAAGCTTCACGAACCATTGTCTTTATTTGCTGAGCCCACTAGATGATGCTCTTGGTGGAAAGAAAAAGGCTCAAGGAATGGGAGTTCAGTGTGCTTACAACCCTTTGTTTAACAGAGAGCGCCATCAGAGCGTAATAGTTGATAGCGACTGTATGTGACAAGTTGGGAGTGAGAATGGGTTGATTAACACACAGGTAATATCACAGCAGTCTCTCAGTGAAGCATTGAGTAAAAGCTTTGTTTTAAACATTTTGTTTTCCTTCTACAAGG
>NC_045742.1:27358211-27358421 GCF_008692095.1 Etheostoma spectabile
GGGAGGCCCAAAAAACACTCCAAACAAAGGCACGGGGGGGGGAGGCAAAAGTCCACACACAGGAAGCCAGGGCACAAGAGAAACTCACAGGAGGGAGGCCGGGGCTCGCGCAAGAACACCAGGACTGGGAAGGAACAACAGGCAGACTGGAGAATACACGGGGCGACGATAACAGGCAAACAGGCTAGAACGATCCGACAAGAGACAAAG
>NC_045742.1:27358431-27366513 GCF_008692095.1 Etheostoma spectabile
GGTTAAATACAGGAGGTAATGAGGTAACGGGGAACAGGTGAGACATCAGGGGAATAACATTAGGGCGGGGCAGGACAATCAGAAAGACAAACTGGAAGCTAGACAAGACAGGCACTTACCGGAGAGAAGACTGGGACAAAGACACAAGGATGACAAGGATAGGGAAAAATAAACCCACACAACAACCCCAAACCACAACATATGTGCATAACCTTTATTTAATCAAGTGGCAAGAGAGACCTGAGTGCACTAGAGAGCAAGAAAGAAAAAAAGGTAAAATGTAAAACACGTCAAAGTCAAAACTCACACTAAAATCTGTTACTTTTGTTCGTAACATAAAACCAACTGTCCATCATTATGAAAAAGAAACACAATGACTGTGTTGTATGTAACAGTGGGACGTCTGCCTCCCCGCCATGTGAAATGCTAAATTCTTTCCTGCAGATTTGACAAAATGCTTTGTCTGTATCTTATAAAACAGCAACGATCCACAAGTATCTCCTCCCCCCTCTTCCTGATATCTGCAGTAACGTTTTTGCTTTTTGGCTGGATGGGCTTCATATCAGTACCGAAGGTTTGATTTCCTTCTGTAAATGTCTTAATTTAATAATATTGCCGCTATGCGTCGCTGCCATCTGTCACTGCTACACATAGTTGTTTATTTATTTGCTGCACTACTGTACATGTCTTTAAAAAAACTACAAAAGATCTACTTTATATATGCTACAGCCATAAAAGTGTCCATCTGTGGGAAAGACCAAAATAATGTTCACAACAATCAGTATTTAATGTTTTGTTAGGCTACAACTAATCAAAATCTGGGTTTAGTCTAATTTTCGGGATAAACAGGACAGGATTCTGGACATCTGCTTGTAATTCAGGACTGCCCTAAATATTTCGTGATGTCTGGTCACCCTGGAGACAATCATAGATATCACTTAATATGTAATATACAGTATGTAAAAATACAAGTGTTCCTGACAATGCCAGATTGGTAATCCAGCCTGAGTGATATCCCTACATACACAGTAGAGTAAAAATCTTGAATACAACTATTTACCTCAAATATTTCTTCATTTTAAAATAAAAATGCAATTCCTACATATTTGGACGTAATGAGCGACTTTGTGAGTCACATAAATGCACAACAATGTTTGGCCGACTGTGATGGTTAACTATGTTACTGTATATGTCTGTATTTTTCCAATGATTTGGGTGTTTAGCTGAGTGGCATCACTGACCAAGTCAATGTGGGTTAAGAGTGTGTATCAGGACACCTCAGCAGGGACCTGCAAACATTTGCCACAGACAGGAAGCAGGTTTCATAACATGCAGTCTCCCTTTTTAGTCACAAGATGTGTTTTGCATTGTGCTGCATTATGCAACACCACTGTCACCAGTTGCACTAGTTCCATAGTGTGTACACTTTGCTCTATAGCACTGCTGTTTTGTCAATGATACATTAATTGATGCAGCCAATTCATCTTTACTAACTGGGATGGATGGCATTTGTGTTATTAGATTTGTTTTAATCCATCAGTTTCATCTGATGATGTAATATTTTCTGAGTGTGTGTGTGTGACTAGAGCAGTGTTTCCTTACCTGCAGTGCTTTCATACTCTCATATTACCAGTTCTCTATCACCTCCTCTCTCCCCCTCTCTCTCCCCCACACACATACTCTCTCTCTCTCTTGCTTGCCAAGCCAGCCGGTGTTGACGATGCACTAGCTGTTGAAAGAGAACGAGTGTGTGTGTGTTTGTGTGTGTGCTGTTGACAGAGCTGAGAGATTTAATTGACACCCACAGAGAGAATTATACAAGCTTCCAAATGCTGTGTGTAATGCATTTATGTGTGTGTGTCTGTGTGTGTCTGTGTGCATGCATGCATGTCCATGAAAGCTGTGCGCATGTGAACAGGGTCCCTAGTGTGCATGGAGTGTTTTTTTCTGTGTTTTATAGAGGCAGCTCACATTACTGTTTCCCTTCTATTCTCCAATGCCAACGCTCATTCTTTCTCCTTCACTCTTCCTTCCATCATTCATTGTAATTAATTCCTTATTCACTTTCTCTCGTTCCCTTCTAGTTGTAGCTCATCCCCTGATGTGCTGTATAATCAAGATATTTAATCTATTGTCTTTTTACAACATGCTGCAATACAAACTTGGGGAATTACGACATATCCTGCAAACTGTTATCGTCCTGCTATCTGGCTCTCACACACAAGTGTGTATTGCTGTACTTATTGGTTGTGCTTATTGTTCACTTATGCCAGTGGCGCAAAACCATCATGAAATGAAAATCAACATTACAAGTAAATGTCCTTCAACATTTCAGGTGCTCTAGTCAGTTTTTCGTTATTAACAAAACATGACATGATTATGTGTAGTGTAGTGTTGCTCCATAGTGCCAGATATTTCCCTCAGGAACTGGTACCATTGAGACCAAAACCAGATTGTATTAAGAAGAACTGACCCTGGATCAGCCAAAAATGGGGTGGCAGTAGCTCAGTCCGTAGGGAATTGGGTTGGGAAATGGAGGGTTGCTGCTTTCAGTCCACATACAAACCAAAGTATGGTGGTGGGCTGGTAGCTGGAGAGGTGTCAGTTCACGTCCTGGGCACTGCCAAGGTGCAATTGAGCAAGGCACCGAAACCCCAACTGCTCGGGGCGCCTTTCCATGGGCAGCCTCCTCCCTCTGACATCTCTCCATTTAGTGCATGTATAGGTACTGAGCCGGTGTGTGTAATTCAAGCCTGTGTGTAATAAAAACAGAGTGCAAATGGTAAGTTTCCCCTTGTGGGACTAATAAAGGAGTCTTAATCTTAATTTAAAAAAAGACTGGTTGTCAGACACCGCCTATGGGTCTGTCCGAGGTTTCTTCCTTAAAGGGAGTTTTTCCTCGGCACTGTCACACTGTTGCTTGCTCTGTAGGAAACTACTAGAACTGTTGGGTCTTTGCAAATTCTGGAGTGTGGTCTAGACGTACTCTATCTGTAAAGTGTCTCGAGATAACTCTTGTTATGAATTGATACTATAAATAAAATTGAATTGAAAATTGAATTGAATCTAAATGAATTTCATTAGACATTGTCACTAGTGATGGCTAAAGCTTCATGAACCAGTGTCTTTATTATTTAAGCCCACTAGATGGCGCTATTGGTTTTAAGAGAAAGTCCTAAGGCATTGCAAGTCGATATACTTTCAACCAATTGTTGAACAGCGCCATCTAGTGGGCTAAGAAAATAAAGACACTGGTTCACAAAGATTCATTCGACCATCACTAATTGTCACCGCACTTGGTGTTAAGTAACACTTCTTTATCTCTACCCTGTGTGACGAAATGGCCATAAAAGTTGAATGGACTGTTCTTATATGAATGTGAACATAATTATTCTGTCGTGGTGGTAGGTAGTTAAAGGCCTCCCTCTGCTGACCCATCGTCTTTAGATTACATTTACATTGTTAAATCTGATCTTGTCTAACAGGAGTACTACAGTTGTGGCAACTGGTGGCCAGGTTGGGTCAGTGATAGAGGAAGCGCACATGTACTTTGAGGTTTATGCCTCAACGCAGAAGTCCAAGGTTTGAATCTGACCTGTGACAATTTCCTGTATGTCTTCCCTTTCTCACTTAACTGTCCTCTCAAAAATTAAAGGCGGAAAAGCCCCAAAAATAATCTCAAAAAAATTAGCAGCTGTGATCCAGGCAACTGGTGTATTTGATCTTGAAATAAGTGACCATTGCCCAGTTGTCTGCTTAAGGGATAAGCATAAAGAGAACACAAGAGAAGACAAAATTGTTGTCAAAAGAAACCTAAGAAAATTCAACGTCATTTTTAACTGATCTTTATTATATGGATATTCATTTTACCTCACAAATTTTTAAAGTGGAAAAGGCATTAGATCGTTTCTTAACAAACTTTCTTGAATTTCAGGATAATAGGTTTTCCTCTGAACTTTCTTGAGAGGAACACTATCTTCAATGCAAGAAACAGTGCATAGTCCACTGCTATACAATCAAAAAACAAAGACCACCGGCTTGCTTTTATCCATGCACGTCTGCTCTAAAGAAAGCAAAATCAAATTACTACTTAGAATAAATCCACCGCTCCCACTCAAACCCAGCTAAATTCTGGAAATAAGTAAATTCTTCAAAAACCAAAATTAATCCTTTACCTGCACATATAAAATATGACAACTGTATATTATCTGGCCAGGAAGAAATTTGTCTAGCCTTCAACAAGCACTTGTCGCTGCTGGTCATTTATTTGATGACACTCATACTGGACCCTTGTCTACTAATACTGCTTGTATCTGCCCTTTAAACCATGCACCCCAGTTTACATTGAAATCTTGTTCTGCCAGTGATGTCGGAAATGCATTACAATCCATTGATTCCAGCAACTCAGAGTATTTATATTAAAATATTCTATTTTTTTTCTTTTATTTGTTTTTTTCTATTTATTTGTATGAACCCTCAGGAGCCTGGCTTCTGACAAATGCATAGAACAATCATTACAAACATTAAGAAATATTGGATTTTGGATGTATATATATTGGATTATCTCTCTGACCAAACTCAATGTATCAAAGTAGAAAATAAAAATGTTTACCAGTATAAATGGTGTTCCACAAGGATCAATGCTAGGCCCTGTCCTATTTATTGTATTTCTAACTCTCCACAGCTGGCTGATGAGAAATTACAAACTTCCTTCAATGCCCTTCAACATGTTTTAATAGATATTAAACTAAATAACTATCCTGTCAAGTTAAAGGCGGAAAAGCCCAAAAAATAATCTTTAAAAAAACAAGAGCAACTTCCTGGAATCCCAGCACCTGACAACTGCAATTTTGTTGCATTTGGTCAGATGGGGAGGTCACACAAGTCGACGGAGCCACAAGTCTGTCCACATACATCACCCCATTTAATTACTCCTGAGCCAGGTGCAGCTGATGAACAGAGAAACAGACAAGGACTTTCACTCCCGCCGAGCCCATATCATACACATATCGGGGTCCTCAACCCACCATCCCAGATTTCAATAGAGGGGACCGCGGGTTTACTTGGCTAAAGACTTCCCTGGAAATTCTCCTCCCCAAGAATGCCATGGAGAGGTTTAAATATCAGATTCTAGTAGACCATCTCAAATTTGAAGAAGAACTCCTCATTACAGACTCATACACCCACTCTATCCAGCCCCGGTAGCCAGGACATCGCTGCCTTCAAAGGACTTGCCCTCAAAGTGAGAGCCCTGGTTGGCATGCTCGACCAGCTTGGAGAGAAAGGCAATATTGAGCTTCAGTGTGGGTCTAATGTCCCCAGGCTTAGGTCCCAGCTTCCACAAGACATGCGGTCTGGGTTTATGAGACACCTATATCCCCTCTGCATCCATATCTCTGGATTCAGGAGTATGGATATGAGTCTCAACCCAGAGAGAACCCAGAGGGTAAAAGGGAGAAACAGAAGGACTCAAAGTCTGGCAGGCCAACCACAGTTCTCCATGGAACTGAACAGTCTTCATGTGGCCCGGCTGTCTCAGTATCCCCATCCACCATTGCCAATCCACAAGGCAAAGTTTCCCTGCCTTGCCCATACTGTACCGATGCCTTGCATTACCTGAACCAGTGCACTAAATTCAACCATCAAACAACTGAGCAGCGGAAAGGCTGGGTCAAGAGACGTTGTGGTTGTTGTCACCAGGCCACACAGTGCAAACTAAAGGCCAGGTGCAAAAAATGTGATTGCAGATATCTGGAAGCTCTCCACAACCTTAACACTAGACAAGCCATAGTGACACCCGCCACAGAGAACACCTCCAGCCTAGTGAGTACTGCAAATTAAGTTTTCCATCTGGATAGGCAGTCCGGCTGCAGTCAGGTGCTCCTGAAGGTGACAAAGGTCACATGAACTGACATGGAAAACAATATTGACCTTGTAGTTGAAAAAGGAGCCTCATGTGAGAATACAAGCTGCAAGCAGTGTTGGATGGGCCCTCGATCCTCTGCGGGTGTGGGGTTACTGGCGGACGCCACTCCTTGTGACTCAGACACTGCAAATTGTCACCAATGAAAAGGGATCTCCCTGCTGAGTTCAGTGACACAAGAATCTGCATCATACAGTTCATTAGCTGTGAAATGGGGCGTGGCTTATCAAATGTGACGGGGCAAATTGTCACCAATGGAAAGGGAACTCTATGCAGAGTGCAATTATACCTCACACAAGACTCAACCTTAAATGGGTCACCAGTTACAAAAGGGGGCATGGCTTAAACATAGGGGGCGGGCCAAACCATGACCAATAACAAACAAACTCTTTGATGAGGTCAATGATAACATACATCAAACAGGTTATTAGTCATGAATTGGGGTGTGGCTAACACATAGGGGGCGGGTCAAACCATCACCAATCATAAAGAAACTCTGCTGACTCTACCTTAAACGGTTCAAAAGCCATAAAGAGGCAGTGGCTTGAGTACATTGGCGTGGTTAAAGTATAGAGAGCGGCTCAGTAAAAGTAGACGGCTTGACATGCTATAATGTGTACCAAGATTTGTTGGTCTACGTTAAACGTACTGCAGGGGCTCAATTTCGTAGGGGGCTCTTGACAGCAATTTTTGTGCACCTATTTCCTTTCCCTTCAGGAATTCCTTCAGTTTCAATAGGGCCTTTGCCGCTGTCAGCGCTAGGGCACTAATTCCATTTCCTTCTATGGAGTCCATTAATTCGCATTCGGAGATTGACACTTTTTGACTGGCAAGATGGTGGAGAGTGTAAACAACAACTGCTAAAGTGAGTTGTTCAAAACCTTTCTCATTTGTAAATGGTGTACACAAACAATGTTCTCGGTGCTCAAGTTCATGTGTAGAGCCCCTGGTTTCATGTTGTGTCGAGCCTTCTTAGTGTTTTAAAAATAATGATTTTAATGCTAGTGCCCCTAGCGCTCCCATATAAAAGGCCATTAAAAACAAAACTACAGTAAATCTTAAAAGTGGCGTTTCCGTCCTTAATATGCTTTTAAACTAAAATTTGACTTGGGTACGTACATAAAAAGACCCCTGGTTGTATTTTGGTGAAAGTTATGCTTTAAATAAAGGTTATGAATGAGTAAATGAATGAATGGTGCGGTTCATTTTACATGTCAAGCCAATTCATTTGTTATGGTTATCCTCAAATGTTGTTTGGTTTGAAAATGGTATACATGTTAGTTACTTGCCTACATGCTAGGATGCATATGTCCAAGACATTTGTGTCCGTAGCTTGCATAATAAATACTGGTCTGTAGTCAGAGCCCATGGATCAGTTGTGAGCCACAGGATATAGGTTGCAAAAAAAAACAACACAGATCTGGGTGCGCCCAAACTGGCATTTATCACAAAAATACCATAATTGTGGAATCTTCATCTATCTTCAATCAGCAGGGAGCGGACCCGGTTCATTTCATTCACTCGTGCGTTCAGTGCGGTCGGGGCGGTGTGGACGGTGATATGACACAACTACGGCCTGGACAACATCTAGTGTGTGCGCAGGGGGTGCAGAGGGTCTGATCACCGGGCTGTGGACCTCCAAGATTTTGTAACTACACGGACACCACGTTGCAAGGATTGGCTATACAGAAGAGAAGAAGTCCATTCTTTAAGCTGCTCGGAATGCTAAATGACCGCTTTGACTGCAATCAGTGTGAAGGATTAGACGGTTTGCGGCAACAATGCACACTGTCCGCACTGATCTGACTGCGCAAGAAGCCTGAAACCCATTGGGCTACAGATAATTCATTGATTCAGGTCAGTCAGATGGAAGGCAAAAGAATCAATGAGTCTGGACCACCCTAATCTATTCAACATTATATTCAACTCAACAACCCCTCTGTCCCTGCGCTCTCTCTGCTACTGGGGGATGGAGGAGGGATTGCAGGTTAACAAGGGCATTTTGGTCCTTCTGCTAATAAGGGTGATGACAACCCCCCATCCCCCTCAAATCGCCCACTGGCCATCATTTAACACTGTTAAGAATTAAAAAAAAAAAAAGATACACAGTATGTCTCGCAGATTGGCCCCTTTAACCCTCTGAACCCTAAGGCCATTTT
>NC_045742.1:27366523-27366674 GCF_008692095.1 Etheostoma spectabile
TGTCCATCTGGATTTATTTTATAAAAAAGCTTAAAAAAACATAAAATCATTAAAGTAAAACATCAACACTGTTGTCTACAGTCAAGATATGAACATCATTTTATCAGGAAAAACTGGGTCATTAGAATATCTGGGTTGCAGTGAGGTCACT
>NC_045742.1:27366684-27366801 GCF_008692095.1 Etheostoma spectabile
AAATGGTTGTAGGACCTTAAAGACAAAGAAAGAAATAAAAACATCTACTTAGCCTACTAGTTACTCCAATTTTTTCCATTTTTTTTTTTTTACAAAGTTGTAGGCTACACTGTGTTT
>NC_045742.1:27366811-27371335 GCF_008692095.1 Etheostoma spectabile
AAATATGCTAGTTTCATGTTTCTGTTTTTATGTGATAAATTTACTGGTTTTACCCATAGACCGTTAATATAAGTGGACAGAGCATACGCTGTTTTCAGAAAACTGCAAGCCCCGCTGAAGTAAACTTAAACCGCTCATCTATCTGAATTCCTGCAGAGGGCACGACGCGTGTGTTGCAAAGAGGTTGGTTTCTAAGACCGTCTATGGAGAAATGAGCCACTCTCACTTGATTTATCCTCAGTAAACATCTTCATAATGAGTTTATGGTCTTGATCGCAGTTCTAAGTATTCTGCAATACAGAATGATGTTCATTTTGAATTACGGTCTCGTTGTTTTAAATAGGCGATAAACCGGGGGTGTTTTAGGGCGTGGCTATGATGTGATTGACAGTTCTCGGCCTGTCAATCATGACAGAGTGTTAGCAAAGCTGGTCCACGGCACGTGAACTTCATTTTGGGGGTTGACTACGTTTCATCGCTGTGGCTGTGACACTTTGGTTGGATAATATGTCTTTTCAGCGTTGGGTTGCACGGCAGACACTCAAAGGAATCGGCAGTTCAGTTTTTCCGGTAGTAAATTATATTTTGTTAATACGTTTTTCGTTAGCCAACGTTAGCATCTCAATTAATATCATAGCTAGCTTCTAGATTGCACCTTGCTAAGCAAGCTAGCGGGCTAACTAATAAGGCTAGCAACCATATAACGCATACAGTCATGTATAAACGTATTAAAATATATTTAATGTTACAGTCGAATACAGTAGGTATGCACCGATCCGCCAACGATCTCGCCTGTGATCTGTTGATCTGTAATAGGGGTATGATTGCTAATCGATGCGCATGTAATGGTAACGTTAGCTAAAAATCAAAGCCTGATGTAGCTAGCGTTATATGCAAATTCATAAACCCTATAGCACGGGGTAAGATCATCGTGGAACACGTGTGATTCAGACATAACCCCTCATATCTTCTGTGTGGCGGATTTGTACGTCAAACGTAGACCTGCTTTTGAGTCAAATAATGTATCCCGAAAGTTTGGCAACGTTACCCGGGCGGGCGAAAGACGGTCATGGCGAGGCCTGCACACCCCACCCAGTCGGGGCTGCGGATCTTTCTGGGCGAGAGGTTACAGGCACCCTGTCCCCCTCGCCGCGGCAGCACCCCCCCAGCATCCACATCACCACACGACTAAGCTGCGGGAGGAGCGCGTTGACTTGGAGACGGAGGTCTCCGGGTGGGGGTGGGTCAGATTGTTAGCGATAAAATGGCGCACATGAAACAATTAGACATTATTGTAAAGTTCGTTGGGGTATGACATTATATTAATCTATTAAATATACATATCATCATTTTCATTACAGATGCATACATCAGATGTGGTGCCTTGTTAGTGTAAATTGATAGTATATACACCTTTGGGATGTGTTCTAAATGCACAACATGAATTTATTTCCAAACAGACTTCCTTTTGATGAGGCCAGGCTGAAGCATGGTTGTTGAACATGAGGAGAGAGAGACCAGCAAGGTAACCACGAAAAGTCACTTCTGCGTTCACACTTTGAGGAAGATCAGTTTTTTAGAGACAACGTTATTATTATTTAAATAATAATTTAGTGTGTTTCTCATAAATTAGCTCATATATTAATTAATTAATTGTGATCTACCATGCCTTAACTACTGTATGTCTTTTACTGGAACTACAAGGTATCCCACTGAAAACTGAATGAGCAGACCTCCAGAAGGAGACCTGTTGTATAGAGCCTCCAGAAGGAAGACCTGTTGTATAGAGCCTCCAGAAGGAAGACCTGTTGTATAGAGCCCCAGAAGGAAGACCTGTTGTGTAGAGCGCGTATTTAGTGCCATTTCATCTGGATGTGAACCAGAGCGTTGACCACATCCAAAGTTCTCAAATGTGTTCTATTGTAAAATGCCAGAAAATCATTTTGGTTCAGCTTCTCTCTGCTGAAAGGCCAGCCCACTTTTGGCACTTCAGGTTCAATTTCTGTGGTTGACTAGTTTCTGCTGTAGTTTGAGAGGTGATAGTAGTAACATTAAGTAGTTTTGTGGATTAAAACTTTTATAAATATTAAACTGGAATAAAATAATGAATATACTCTAGCAGTCACAGTGAAAGTAGGTTTGGTAATTTCACATAAAGGGTCTTGTATATTTTATGTATTTATGTACTGTTAGAATTAAATATTTACATTGCATGTCCTTGTATGGTTTTTAGTTTTCATACTTTAAAAATGTCAGTAACTAATGATTAAATCAAATGTACCTGATTTGATTTAATCAGTTACTGACATTTAATAAGTTGTTTAATTCTCCTTTGCAATTTGTGATCATACGCTATGATTTTACAATAGCCCTGCACAGATTAAACAGCACCTAGGGCACTTTCAATTACCTACTAAAAATGTTCAAAATACACAAGAAAAGCAAGTATGGTAACATTTATGTGTATTAAAGCCAAAATAGAAAGACACTTTTTATCAATTACAAATTCTATAAAATTATCAATGTCTTCTTGTATGACTACAATGCTGGATGTTCTTATTATAGTTACTTCAGAAAAACAACAAATGTAGCTTTAGAAGGACCTTTATTTCACATTGAAATGGGCATCAACTTTAAAAAAAATACATTAACCAAACACTAAAGATTTTTAAAAATATATGATTAAATAATGTAGTTCACCTTTAAAGAGTAAATTCCACAAATAAAACACTGCTGTGGTTAGGAAAGGCAAACTTAACTGTCACAAGACTTCGCATAAAAGAGGTCGTTGAATCTCTGTCACACTGTTAATTACAGTAGAAATGGTTGACATTACAATCCCAATATAAAAATACAGCTTAACATTTAACCTACAGCACTTGTGCTATCATGCCTGGATACTGCAGGTGGAGGTGCTGCAGTCGTCCTCCATCCCTGCACAAGGTGACGCCTTGACATCTCTCAGGTCATTCCCGCCAATGAATAAGGGACGTCCGGGACAGCTCTTCCTTGTAGGGCTGTAAAGAAAGGGAGAAGTCTCTTCCACCAGACCAGCCAAGCAAATATTTTAAGCTATAGAGAAAAGGTTAAATGAACAGCACTCTTAATTACAACATATTTGAAAATGCTTTATTACCTTGGCTTAGTTGTAAAAAAGTCTGATTAAAGTTTAATGTTACATATATATAAGAAGAATTAACTAATACTATTGCTTATTTCTGGGGCATTGGGGGGTGAACATGCCATCGTGGCTCGCACCATCATTCTAAAGAATGAAAGAATCATCAATTTCCATTTGAGCCCCTCATAGTTAAATATCTATGCACATAGCATGTAACTGTACTTCATTAATTATCCAGGAGATACACATAATCAACAACATCCATTGTTCTTTAGTGTAACTGTAACTTAGTTAATAAGCTTATTTCTGCTAACATTAGCTCAACAGCATGTCAAGGTTAAATGCCCCAACTATAGACTGACAGGGCAAACAGTAGCACATTATTGGTGCATTATGGTTATTACAGTTAGCCAAACGTTATAAAACTTGGTTATACATGTGCTAATAGCGTTCTATATGATGCATTACAATTGCCGTTTAGCATTTCGCTACACTACGTTTAAACTACGAGAAGTAAACTTCAATTAAAAAAATTACGTTAGCATGTTTTACCATAGCTAGTTAAGCGGCAAGCTAACGTTCAGACAATTTACATGGTACTTCAGTACTTTTACTTTGCAATGTGATCTTATTTTATAACAATAGACTATATGGGACAAAGATATACTTAAACCTAGTGAAGCAATCTTACCTTGAATTATTCAGCTGCAGTTGCAACCACATTGGTGGTGAAAGTGGTTAGCTAAGGTAACGGTAGAGCAGCGTTGCTAACTCTCAGCTAACGTCAGTCAGATTCCGCCCATAGACTGTATATCCCGCCCACCGGTCGGTGGCTCCTCTCTCACTCCGCCCTCTTCTCTAAAATCGTCACATCCGCAACCAAGATGGCTGCGCCCATAAACGCAAACTCGACGACTCATTTCTGATCTCCACAAACCAATGGGTGACGTCACACGTGCTCTGTCCATTCATATTAACGGTCTATGGTTTTACCGTAAAGTGTCTTTGAGTAGCCTACCATGTAAAGCAGGGGTCTTCAACAGGGGGTCCGTGACCCCTAGGGGGTCCGCGGGGTACTGCATGGGGGTCGCAAAAGTTTTGGTTGATTAGCTTTTTTTTATATTCCCCCCCCCCCCCCCCCCCCTGCAATTTTTTCCACTAATTGAAATGTCTTTAAATACACATTAACATGAATTCAACACACTATAGTAAACAGATAAATGGAGGCAGAAGATGTCTTTCAGTCATCAATGCATGAATATATAAACCTGTGTATTATTTGAGTATCTTAGTATTGAATGCACAATAACAAGGTACATTTTTACACATGGCACTATAGGACCAGTTTGATATAACACAATTTTAAACAATATATATAATTAGGGGGTCCCCGCTCCATCTCG
>NC_045742.1:27371345-27371924 GCF_008692095.1 Etheostoma spectabile
GGGGGTCCTTGGCCTGGAAAACGTTGAAGACCCCTGATTTAAAGCACAATAAAAATAAAATGTATTATTTAGCTTACTTTGCCTTAAAAGTGAGCAGTGGGAATTAATGTTCCTCGGGAAATGTACCCTAAGGACTCTTGGCTTCATTTCAAACCCTTATTCACAACGCCCAAACATGTTTTACAACCATATGCACAAATCTTCATAAGCTATGTCTAATTCTAAATGTATTTGTACAATTAATGTTCATACAGAAGAATCAGAAAGGGACAAAAACTAGAAAAAGAAGTACTGTAGGTGACTTCAATACAGTGAGCATATGTGTAAAACTTTCATTTTACTTTAACTATATTCATGTTTTTTGATTCTTCTGACAAGTGACAGCACCGAAATAAAAAAATTAAGAAGCGTTGTGTTCCCGGTGTGATGAATGTAAACTACACTATATACGTATATAGTCCACGTTATTGGTCCAGGGATGTGAGACTTATTGATAAGGTTATGAAACCAAAGTAATACCTAAAAAAAAACATCAGGCCTACATATTAAGGAGTAACACAAACTGTCCTTTATTAGAGA
>NC_045742.1:27371934-27390046 GCF_008692095.1 Etheostoma spectabile
ACAAGAAAATGAAATCATGAATGTATTGGTCTCTGACCAGTCTGCCATTAATATCTGGGAATATCGCTGCTTTTTCCCACTTAATCTCTGCAGCGTCCTGCATAAACCTGAAGCTGCACAGACCACGGATGCCGCGCTGCTCATCTTTACTTTTACAGAGAGAGTGGACACTGATACAATGCACAGGTCTGCTTGCAGGCAGCGGCCGCACGCCAGAAAGTGGCCAACGGGCAGCGGCTACCGGGCAGCAACCACGGGGCCCTGAGCAGCGGCCACCGGGCAGCAGCCACCGGGCAACGACCACTGGGCAGCGGCCAACGGGCAGCGGCCACCGGGCCTCAGCCTTGAAACACTAACGTCCCACCTGGAAAAGTCTCCCGATTGCCACTCCGCATCTGGGTGCCAGTGCAACCATTTTAAATCAAACTTGTGACAACAATAGTGACAGTAGGTTAATGCATGTTAATAAAAATAAAGCAGAACATATGCAGAAGACAACATAATAACTGTTAAAGACGTTTATTTTGGATCAGAGCGGCAGCTGATTGAACACATGAGACTCCAGGATTAATGTTAGCCTGGCTGTTAGCCTGCTCTGGACCAGGCTAGCCGCAAAGAATAAATCTCCATGGTTACTTGGCTGGGTTTAATTCAACCTGGTTTCGTGCAACCGAGTCAAAGCTAAATTCATCTAGGATAACTTGAATATCCCGGCTTAATCCCTTATCCTGGTTTTGTGTAACAGGCCCCTGGATTGTATTTTCCTATGTTGTTGTGTCTAAATGACTAATGCGAACAAAAATCTTTGACATCCAGGTTCAGTATTAGGCAAAATTGCTGCAGTCAGCAGCGGCGAAACAAGCTACAATGTAAGTACATAGGGCAATTTTCTAGCTTGTATTTACCTTCACAAAAATGCTCATTTCACCACTGACAGGCTCAGGTTGTCTGACATCATTATGGAAAGGATTTCTAAGGAGGTTGATCTTTTCTTGTCCTTTTTTTTTAAACATAAAACATCCGCAAAATTTTGTTTGCTAAACCCACCAAACTCCATGTTAATAAACAGTAATTTTAGCACTATGAAATACACTTTATTTAAAATAGAAATAAATAAAATAAAACTATGAAAAGCCATTTTGGGTTGTTTATTCACTTTTTACAACCATCAAAACTCTAGTTTTGGTTGAAATAAACACATAGTCTACCGTTTTACATGTGAAAACATGTTGGCTACACACTAAAATCATTGCTTTTTTAAATCTGTTTAAGTCTGGTAGGTTTAGTGTTAGCAACTTTAGAGCTCTTTCTGGTTAAACAGAATGGTCTCAAAGAGATTTTAAAGGTCTATCTCTGAAGGCATCCTTTCCATAATGTTAGATGCTTAGAATATTAATCTGAGCCTGTCAGTGGCAAACAAGCACTTTTGTAAAGGTAAATACAAGCTGGACAATTGCCCTATTAACTTAAATTGTGGCTTGTTTTGCCACTGGTGACTGCAGCAATCTTGCTTAATACTGGACAAATGTCAAAGATTGTTGTTCCCATCAGTCACTTAGACACAGTAACACAGGAAAAAAAGGTTGAAAAACGTTACCCTATAAGTGTTATATACATTATATAATTGTAGAGTTAGTTTTGCGCAGTTAACTGCAATAATGAATCATACTTTGTAAAATGGTCATATGTTTGATACGTTAAGTCTTAACCTGAAAAAATGAATATCCAAACATAAATGTAGTCAAGTAAAAAGTACAATAGGTCCCTGTAAAATGTCATTGGATAGAAGTATAAAGTAGCAAATAAGAATAAATAAATAGTACCTCAAAACTGTACTCAAATACAGAAATTTGAAACAATTTACTTAATTACTTTCTACCACCTACATAGATTGTAATAATACTGCAAAGTTTAGTCCTTGTGACTTTTTTTCCTTACCTTGTGCACACACACACACACACACAAACACACACACACACAGTACCAAAGTTTATTACAAGGATCTGTAAGCACATAAGCATATCCATGTAGACAGGCAAAGATAATGTACAGTAAAACACAGTACATATTTAATCCCCCTTGTTATCTATCCCACTGCTTCCCTTTTGCCTTTTACAGCCACTGGGGAAGTTTCATGCATAGTGCATTTTCCATCATAGTTGTGTGTGTTTTTTCATCCTCAAATATGCAGATGATGAGGCAAAATCAATGAGCGTATGTCATCAGCTAATCCTGTGGATGTGTGTGTTTGCTCAAGAATAAGTTTGCACGAGTCTATATGCAGGAACTAGTCTACCTATGTTTGTGCTTTTCAATCTAAGGACTGTGCACCTGTCTCCAGAATGATGTAGAAAGTGTGAAAGAATATGTATTTCTCTTTTCATAAGAAAGAGGAGGAGAACTACAACTCTGAGTTATCCACATGAGCCACCACACATCTGTTGTATGTTTGTGAGTGTGTGCAATTGCACAGTGTATGATGCCATAAAATAATAATTAAAAATAAACACATAAAATGCCTACATGATGTGATCCACATGACAAATGTTAAGGTTGTTTTATTATTAACTATAAATGGTATTGCACCTTCATACATTGTAGACCTTCTAATTCCTAATAAGCCAACAAGAGCCCTCAGATCATCTGATACTGGTAATTTAATTGTTCCCAAAGCAAGCAGATAATCTGCTTTTAGCTACTACGCTACCAAGAATGGGGAACACCCTGCCCAGTTATATCAGAAGCTTTGCTGACTCTTTTAAAACTCAACTGAAGACCTACCTATTCAGGCTGGTATATAGTTAATGTGGTTCATTTTAGCTTTTTTACTGTGCCTTTTTATTGTCTTTTCCCCTCTTATTATGAATTTATCTTATGTGTTTTGTCATTGTTCTAACTTGAGTCAAAACCCATTCCAATAAGACTTAATAAGATCTTCTTTATTTGCAAAAGTGATCTGAGAGGAAGCTCTGCCGAGCTGTCCCCTTACTTTTTTCTTCGTTTTTTGTCTACACTGAAACATCTGGTTGGTTCTATGTATGTGTTTTTTTGTCTTTAATTATTGTGTTTTCTTTTACTGTAATACCACACTGTTAAGCACTTTGAGCAGCATTTCATTGTACAAAAGGCGCTATACAAATTGTTATTATCATTATTAATGCAATTGAAACTTGCAAAATTGTTTCAAACAAAGTATTTTTATGCATGCAAGAGAGGATCAAAAGAGTAAATATGGAGGCTATGGTTACAATACTGAGCTTTAGTATTCATGAGCATATGGACAGCAATCTAAATGACACATTTCCATATAAGTTAATGTTCTGCACTCAGCCTGAAAGTCAACCCACAGTGATTCACTGTGATGCATGTTAGACTGTACACACATCATCACATCACTAAAAATAAATGAGTATAACCTCTCTCAGCGGTGCAATGGTATTTGTGGAGGCGGTTTGCTGTGACCTCAGCATCCTATACATTTTAATAGTTATTAGGGTTAAAAATCGGTGTGCTCTTTAAATGTAGAAAAGACGCTCTGGCATTACATGTCTATCTGAATGTGCACTTACTAGAGTTTAACAAAAAAAATTAGAGAGAACAAAAGCAGCATGTAGTATTATGAAGTAACTTCAGGAAAATAAAAATATATTTTATGGTCAACGTAACCCAAGCTGCACAAACTGACACAATAAATGTGTTATTTGTATCACAAACAGTTTTCTAGCTTCAGAACAGTCAGCTTATTCAAAAAAAAAAAAACATCACTGCCTCATATGGAAACAACCAAACAAGACTGCTAGGGCCTGCAGAGACTGGTTTGCTCAGCTGGACTTACAACATACCACCCTGCCTTAAGTTGGCTTTTGACTTTCTGGTCTACAGCAGAGTGTCCTCATTTAGGATCCTAGTAGGCCAGAGGGTAGAAGCTTCTCCTGAGCCTCTCAGTGCTGGCCTGGTTTATCCGTTACTTTCCATCCAACCTGAACTGAAAGAAAAGTTTGTTACCCAGGTGGTTTGGATCTTTAATGATTCTCATAGCTTTTTTTCTTACAACAACTGGTGTAAATATTTTTAAAGCCGCCTACACGTGATCCACGGCAAAACCGCTAGGTAGGGTGCAGCGCAGGAACATTCTGGAATTGGTTGGACACTGCTGTAGACCAGAAAGCCAAAAGCCAACTTTAGGCAGGGTGGTAGGTTGTGTGTTCAGCTGAGCAAACCAGTCTCTGCAGGGCATAGCAGTCCTGTTTGGTGGTTTCCATACGAGGCAGTGATGTTCCCTGTCTCAATGATGCAGGAGTAGAAATTCCTCTACCCACTCTCCCAAATATGGTCATAGACTCTATAAAAGAAGGGAACAGACGTAAAAGTAAAGATGATGTGTTTGACACTTTCATTTATGCGTGAAATGGCAACAAGTTCAAGTCAAATAAAACCAGTGACATCTGCATGTGGTTGAAAGGGAAATATATTGGCAACTATACGCGCAGTACTATATGTGGCTACATATGACACAGGCTAGTTAGGACATTTCCCCCCGTCTGTCACTAGCAATGATGATGTTGTGAATAGTGAGGATTCTCTCCGACCAATCAGTAGGCAGGTTTTCACCTCACCTTTTGGTATCGCCTCAGCTTGCTCAGAACCTCAACGGAGGGACCAAAAAGAAGTACCTTTTTAGCAGGTACTTTTTTTCGTAATGGAAAACCAAAAAAGGCGAGTAGAGTCTAGGCAAGTCGAGCAGGTATCATGCAGTGGAAAAAATGCCATGTAATTTACAAGGACCCAACAATTCTAGTAATTCCCCCAAGAGCAAGCATTTAGTGCGACAGTGGCAAGAAAAAACTCCCTTTTAGGAAGAAACCTCAGAGAGACCCAAGATTTTGGTAGGCGTTGTCTACCAAGAGATTGGGGGTGTAATAAATAGTGGCAATAACAGTCACAATGAAAGACAATGGAAAAGTGACTAGAAATAGTAGTTTTAGTAGTTCATAGCATAGCAGGGCACTGCACGGCATTTTAACAGGGCATAGAAGGACGTGCAGCAGGACCACGGTGACAGCTGCAACCATATTTTTGGTGCCACCCTAAGGACTCAGGAATAAACTCCCCAGAGCTAGGTTAGTAACAAGCACTTCTGGGACATATGTAGATGCACACAAATGGAAAGATAGAGGAGAGAGTAGCTCAGAGAACCGAATACATGAGAAACATGTTCTCTTTTCTTAGTTCTTGTCAGAACATGCATTGCAACATTCTGGATCAGCTGGAGAGTTTTATTTTAGCATCCTGATAATAACAGTATTCCAGGCACTAGTCCATGCATTTGTTACTTCCAGGCTGGACTAATTACAGTAGTCCAGCTCGGAAGTAACAAATGCATGGACTAGTTTTTCAGCATTGTTTTGAAACAGGATGCTCATAATTTTGGCAATGTTTTGAAGGTAAAAAAAAGGCTGTTCATGAGGTTTGTTTTAAGTGGCCGTTAAAAGATATATCCTCTTCAAAAAAACTCTTAGATTTCTGACAGTAGTGCTGGAGGCCGGGGCAATACCATCCAGAGTAGCTATATCTTTGGATAATGAGGTTTGGAAGTGTTTAGGGCCAATCACAATAACTTGTCTGAATTTAACATCAGAAAATTGTAGAACATCCATGATTTTGTATATTTAACACATGCTTGAAATTTAGCAAACTGACTGGTTTTGTCTGGCTTGATTGATAGCTATAATTGGGTGTCATCCGCATAACCTGTGGCTATGCGGATGACATAACTTTTGTTATGAATTGATACTATAAACAAAATTGAACATTGCTACACTGCTACTTTGAATTAGAATCATTCAAATTTGTCAAAACAATCTAAAAAAATCTGCTTTTCATTGTTATGTTGGCTACAACTTCCAGAACTACATAACTGCAGAAAGCGAGAGAGTGAACTTGCAATCGGCAGCTCTCAAGTGTGAATGTTCTTGATGAGAAGGCTGTTGCATCACCAAATCCGTGGCATGGTCTCATACAATATTTTCTTCTTAAGGGAGAAAATAGCTACTTGCAATCATAATCAATAGATTAGTGTTTTCAAGCATTAGGGGGGATTATACTATGTAAGTTAGCCTCGAATAAACCTCAGAATCAGTAGGATCAATCAGCTCTTTTTGCATAAGGGAAAATGAAAAGCCACAAAGAAAGTATCAAGAAACGGATGATATAATTAGGAGACATTATTTGGAGTTGGTCCATGACAGTGAATTACTGACAGATTCCTTGGGGCTGATAATATTTTTATTTGAAATAAACCATCCGTAGGAGTTATATATGAACTCAGGGCTTTCAGCCATGAATCACAAAATGTCCCCATATGCCAAAGAAGTCACTATGGGTGCAGTCAGTGTTCAGGCAGTTGTTTTATTATTCACAGTCTGTGCAGAAGCTCCAGGATTTGTCTTTTTGACAGCACCACCACAGTCTGTGTCATTGCTGTTCAGCTTAGGGAGCTTGTTCAAGTTAAATTTACTGAGTTGTCACCAAAACAACCACCACATCATTCATTGAAGGAGTATTTACCTGTTATGTCCTTGTGTGGGACGCATCTGGATGCATTCTCCTGCAAAAGAAGTAGGGTCAAATGCTTCCCAGACCATTTCGGTAGTTTGTAGTTTGAGTGATCAGAGCACAATGCGTCTTAATGGTTGTAAACAGGGTCTTTAAAAGAGTTGTATTTTAGTTTAGACTGGACTGTTCATCACAAACATCACTGTTTATGAATTTGTATTAAATATACTATATATACAGTATGTATTTGATTCTTCATGCATACATTGGAAATCACATGCATACATAATTAAATATGCAGCATTATTGCCAAGAACCACACATAGATTCAACATTGTGTAATAGCTGAAGAAGTTAAAATAGAATATTTCAAAATTAACTTGATTAATAAACAGCACCCAACTGTCAATAGTTTGATTACAAATCACATTTAACTGAATGTAACTCCTCTTCCAAGCTAATCTTTATTTTCTGCTCGATGTAGCTCTTTTATCTGCCTCTCACTGGCACTTGAAGAGGCCTTTGGCTTAAGCACCTCGCTGCAGTGCTGCATCTAAAATTATAACTCTGAAAGTGGGCCAAAGAGATTTAGATTTCACCGCAATGATGTGTAGGTGCCCTGATGCTGAGTTAGAGAGGTTCCCATGTTATTCTTCACATATTGTGAGATTGTGACATTTATCATTACAGCAGATCTGATATGGAGACATTATGTCATGGTTCCCTTTCTAGTACAACCTTTGTCCTCTGCAGTGCAACCTAAACACCGTCGTACACCGTAGAGTAGGGTTTTCAAAGATGACTTTACTCCTCCAAAATGCAGGTTTGAGCTTGAAGTCAACTAGTTGCTGATCATGTGGTTCTGTTACAACAACACAGAGCTGTAGCACGGTCACTGGCAAAATTAGTCAAAAACCCATCTCACTTGGAACTTCATTTGAAAGCCACAAAACCTTTGGGATATAAGGAGCTAAGGATGAGGAGAGCTGCCTGTAGCTGTTTGGATTTCTGATACGCTGAAGGACGTTTGCAGTCAGCTGTTTGTGTAAAGACTCGCAGGAGCTATGTGTTAATGCTAACCTTACAGGCTATCCAGCATTGGATCACTGGATTATTGCACCGAGCCCAAGTGCCCCCTAGTGGCGTATGTATATAAAGCTGTCTGGGTGTATCTGGGGCACTTATTTAAACAAACCCTGTGAGTATTGGCCTTGATTGGCCTTACAGCTGATTTGTGTTCATTTATGTCCAGGGCCACACCCCTTTCGATGTTCATTGCTCAACAACTCTAAAAGTAATTAAGATATGGACATACTTTATACAACGTTTAATAAGCTTGATCCATTGATGATTCAGTGAACATTTGGTAGCAATTGGATCTACGGTGTAGGGGGAGATCTCAAAAATATGTTTTTCCAAAAATTCAAAATGGCGGAAAGATTTTCTAGGCGGACCTTAATGGTCTATTAGTAGAGCACTTTAATCTGCACCTGTGCAAGAATTTTCAAGTCAATCAGGCTTACGGTGTGGGGGTCGTGGCCTTTCAAAGTTTTCATTTTGAAGCCTTACTCACAGCGCCACCATGTGCCGGACTGGGTTCATATTTCTATAGAAGCACATGCAAACCATTTCCAGTTATTACCCTAAGTTTCATGTTTCTAGCTCTTTCCAGCTCACGGGAATTTAAGCCAGAGCGTCAGACAACTAATAATAATAATAATAATAATAATAATAATAATAATAAAAACTAAAAAAACAAAACATAGGTTCTACAGCTTTGCGGTTCGAACCCTAATTACACAAAACGTGTTTATAATTTATTACATTTCCAAGTATGTTTAGGAGGAATCGGTGCCTGGATTCACCTTCACTAGCAGGACTATCACCAATCTAAGAAACTTAGAAAATTATGAGTAAGGGATGACCAAACATAAAAAAATCATAGCCCAGGTTGTAAAAGACTTTCCTTAAAAAGCTCTCCAACGTGACCTGAGGCTAAGATGAGCGACAATAATATCCTCTCCCTCGTCAGTGAAAATAAAACAGCGCAGGAGTGGAAGAGTAAATGCCACGCTCTATGACCCTGACCGGCCTCTCAAAGCAGTTGAAAATAATCAAATAGTCTGTTGTTTTAGAGACATGACAGTGTCACCAAAACACCTCAGCTCAGCAGATGGGTTCACGGCCCCTTCCTTGCCCTCTTTTGTCCTTCCTTCCCTCCTGTTACTCAACCCTCCATCATCTTGCCTATTGACCTCCACTTGCTGCAGCCTCCATTTAACTGTCCTCGTCTTCTACGCCTGCCTCTTATTCTCCTCTACCTTCATCCAACCGCCCCGTCTCTTCTCTTCATCCCTTTATCTCTTCTTTTCATCTTCCTTTTTACACTCTTCTCGCCTCCTCTTCCTTAGCCTCCCAACCTTTCCTTTCAGAGATGCTTTCATTATTCTCTCTCAGTCTGTCCGTTATACCGTCCACACACGCACAAACACACATGCACACACACCTCTTATTTCCCGTCAGCTCGATCCCCATTTGACCTTAGTAAATGCAGCCATAGAACGCCTATTGATTTATGCATACAGATGTAGTGTGTGTGCGTGTGTGTGTGTGTGTGTGTGTGTCTGTATGTGTGTGTGTGTATGTTTCCTTGTTCACCCTTTTCAATGTCACATGCTCGTTAGCTTCCCAAGTCCCTTTCAGAGTGTGTGTGAGTGTGTGTATTAGTCAGAAAAAGTGAGTGTTATGTGCATGCAGCTTGTGTGTGTGTGTGTGTGTGTGTGTGTGTGTGTGTTCACTTGCCAAGCCTGTTTGATTGAGATGGAGAGGATGTTGCAGGGTTACTTGTCTGCATGCACAATCATCCGGACCGATATAGTTTGACGGACAGCTCCTCCCCTCCAACCAGGGCACAGAGATAAGGGCAGGACAGCACTGTGATTGGTAGATAAAAGAAATTAACCCATAGGGCCGTGTGCTCTCTCTTATTCCCTCACTCCCATGCTGAATAATGTAGCTGTTTGTTTGATGAAGAAGAACTGAGGGGATGAGACAGGGAGAAACGTTGGAGGGGACGTATCAATGAGATCAAATCATAGGAACAGGAAATCCAATCTGTGTAAAGGAAAAGGAGGATGCATAAGAGAGAAGAAAATGAATCTGCAACATGAGAAATTAAGTGCAAGAGGTGAAATACAAAGAGGAAGAGAGGAAAAAATCAATGTGGGTCAGCTGATGCAAAAGACAGGACAAGAGAAAAGAGAAACCCAAGGAAAGAACAGAGGAAGGAGAAAGATCTGTGTTCTAAAATGTGACAAAAACACTGAGAAGCTGTTTAAGGTACAGAGTGTAAGTGATCTGGATTTGCTGTTGTGTAACCTTTCCACACTGCCATGCAGAACTGTTGCTGTTTCATCCAAAGCACGTTTGCAGTTGATGCATTTGAAGAACGAGGGTCAGTTTCATCATTGTTCTGTGCATTTATAAGTGTGAATATAGAACAGTGAACGTAAGGGACAAAACAATTTAGTTTGGTGCCTAGTAGTCTATAGTCTTTGTGTTCCATTCCGGAATGGCTCCGGTGCTGCAGGAAATTCTCCATTAAGAACCCCATTAAGATGGTCTTTCTTTCTCAGTTGCTTTAACAAATGCAAAATATTTCAATTTTTCTGTAGAAAGAATTTTTTTAAAGATTGTACACAATAACATTACCCTTCCAATGAAATTATAAAGCTCATCGGATAAATAGAAAGCATCTTTCCAAACCAAAACCTTATGAGGGCCTGGCTCTCCCTAATTCCATGCTAAATCACTGGGCTTCTGTCATTCAATCTTTTACCTTTTGGTTAGATACCTCAATCTCACCACCCAACTGGTTAAAGCTTCAACAGGAAGATTGCCATCCCTTCTCTGGATGTGCCATACCACTAGTAGCCCCCACTGAAATCCCTAAATCGATCTACAATCATAACACTGCCACATCTGACTTAATACGCACATGGAAACAAACAAAATCTCATTTTGGTCTTAAACCTCTATCACTCACCTTGTCAATTGACAAAAAAACACAATTAAGCCCTCCAGTTTAGACAAAACCTTCTCCACCTAGAGCAATCTGGGAATTTCTGCTATCCACAATTTATACGTCATATAAAAACAGTATATTTGCCACTTTTGCACAATTACAACGTAAGTTTAACCTGCTAAACAACAACTTTTTCAGATATTTACAGATTAAAGACTGTGTATGGAAATATCTTCCGGGATTTGAGACCCAGGAGCTTTCAACCCTAGACAGGTGCTCGTCTATGTCACCATTTAATGATCATTTTATAACTGTTTACTATTGATGACCCTTCCGAATTCTGAAAGTTTTAAACTCAAATAGGAAAATGAAATGGGTACTCAAATACCAAGCAATATTTGGGAACAGAGTCTTAAACATATACATGCGTAAATGCTGCCTTATACAGTTCAAGACACAAAGGCTTCACCTTTCTAAGGTGAAAATACACAACATCTATCAAAATGTATCACCCATGTGCAATAAATGTCAGACCTCAGAAGCAACCCTCTTTCACAGTTTTGTGTCATGTCCCAAAATAACTCCCTTCTGGATTCATATCTTTAAAACTTTCTCAGAAATTATCAACACTCCATTAGAACCATAGCCTGATTGTTGTTGGAGTGTCTGAAACATTAACAGAACTTACCAACTTCCAACAATTCCTTTCCTACTGTCTCATCACAGCAAAAAAATTGATTTTTATTTCATGGAAAGGGACAATGGTTCCTACATATAGGATGTGGCTCCAAGACCTAACCAACACATGAACACCTGAAAAGGATAAGATATGTATTGAAAGACAATTTAGTACAATACATTAAGACTTGGCAGCCCTTGGTTTCTTACCTGTCTCAATGAACGTTCTAAAATCCATATACACACTTTATTAGTATATCTCCTGAAAGAGTTAGATTAGTTGTAGAAGTAGTAAATTTGGGATTGGTTGGGGTATAGCGAAATGAGACTCTCTTGTATGCACTCTTATTATATATATATTATTTTTTATTTATTTACTTCTTTCCTTGTTTCTTTATCATTTATTATTTGGTTTAAAACTGCTTTAATTTTTTTTTTCTGTACCAAATAGTTCATGCATATAAATTAAGTTGCTTTCACAGTTCTAATAAAAGTAAGCGCTGACTTGACTAATTCATTGTCTTTACGGTAATCTGTTGCTCAATAAAAAACATTTTGAAAATATGAAATGTTTTGAAATCACAGCACATTAACCTAAATATAAAAAAATACTAATAAGTACATTTTAATATGAAAAGCAAAGTGTGCCTATCCACTTTATCTTTAAAGTTGAGACTGGTGGTTGGTCAAAACTAGAAGGGATTAAATGTAGTTAGCCACGTTATAATAGAAAATGTTGCCCAGTCTGGTTAACTCTAGAGTAATTTAATGTTAGCTGGCCGTAATTAAGCTCAAACTGTCATGTACAAGACTGTGTACATATTTTCTTAGAACGATAGAACTACTCATCCCATAAACCACTGCAGATCAATGACTAAAGAAAGCTAATGTTTGTTTAGCTAACAGCTAAATTGGTTAACTTCTAACTGAATGACTTAAAAAGTAAAACTGAAAATAACCTTTAAAATATATAACAACTGTTACGTCAGCTATAGACTGCTTTTTCCAGTGTTTAGTTGGAGTTTACATTATTTTAGACTGAATCAAGCTGTCCGCTAGCGGTTAGCCGAATTAGCTGTTGCTGCATGATAGCTCGGCGCCATGTAGCAATGCTTTGGCTGTGCTTCAACATAATATAGTCCCACAACAATATCTACCTAGGATAGGGTGACCAGACGTACAGGGGTTTCCGGGGACAGTTTTGGTGACTTGTCCCCAGCTGGATCTGTCCCCGGAAATGTCCCCGGTTTTAACTGTGACTGACAGACCCGATATTGGAATGAAAGAAAGAAAACATTGACCAAACGGAGCCAATAGTTGCTCAAGACAGCCAGAGCCAGCGCTGCTCAGAGCTCAGAGAAGTTTTAGAAAGATGATTTACGATGCTAAAATTACAGATTATTTACATGGAGCCTGGTGGGTTTAGTGAACGCAAATTTGCGGACTTTTATGTTTTAAAAAGATCTTACTCTTTAACAGAAAGGTCAACCTCCTTAGAAATCCTTTCCACAATGTTGTCAGACACTTGGATATTAATCTGAGTCTGTCAGTAGCAAAACAAGCCCTTTGGAACGTAAATACAAGCTGGACAATTATCCTATTAACTTTCATCGTAGCTTGTTTCTGCCGACTGCAGCAATCTTGTTTAATACTGCATCAATGTCAAAGGAAAATATGTCCTCAATAGTTTTTATTGTATCCGATACTCAATGAGCTGTTGCAGAAACAAGCCTGAAGCAATAAAGCAAAAGCTGTCACATAAATGTAGTTCAGTAAACATTACAACATTATGAAATATTAGGACTTTCTATCTTGAAATATTGGGATTTTCTATCTTGAAATATTACGATTTTTTATCTTGAAATATTAGGACTTTCAATTTTGAAATATTACGATTTTTTATCTTGAAATATTAAGACTTTTTATCTTGAAATATTAGTACTTTCTATCTTGGAATATTAGGACTTTCTATCTTGAAATATTAGGACCTTCTATCTTGAAACATTCCCCTCTGAGGTGTAGTGGAGTGGAGTATGAAGCAGGAGCAGGGGTGAGTCCAGGATCAGACATTTTTTTTTGGGGGGGGGGGGGCTCAGCCCCTAATGAGAACAGCCATAGGTCTAGTGTCCCCATTTTAAGTTTTACAAAAATAAAGACATGACTTGTTTTGGAGGTACATACGCTTCTGAGCTGAAAATGTCCCCAGATTTTGTCTGAGAAATCTGGTCACTTTAGCCTAGGAAATTGTCTAGTCTTAATCTGGATTGCTATTTGTACTTGTTGTGAATACACAGTCCTCAAGAAGTAATTAGTTTTTTTTTTTTTGTTTGCTCACTTTTACTCACAACATGCTAAACGGCAATATAGGATTCCATTCACTAGGCTAAGCTAACTAGCGGCAGTGCTGCCGGTGTTGCACAATGCATCCACTGAGACAAAAAATGCGTTGGCCAACCTATCTATATCTATAAGGGAGACCGAGATAAGCCCTATTTCAACAAACGGTGGTGTGTTCCTTTAATTACTTTTAATAAATACAACCTGCTAAGTTAAATATAGTTATGTAACATTTCCTTAATGTCTTCACAAATGTTACATTCAGAGGTAAGTACATTGTGGGTGGTCTCTCTGTTATTCCATGTGTTGTCTTGCTTTATTTCCTGTCTTCTACTTTCCCCCCTTTGTGATTACCTGTCCCTGCCCTTATGTGTTGCACCTGTGTCTCATTGTCTCCCGTCTTGTGTATTTAAGTTCAGTCTTCCCCTTAACCCAGTGCAAGATTGTCTGCTTCCATGTGTTCAGCCTTCAAGCATTTTTCCCTATGTCCTGTATTCCTGAGTTCCTGTTTTCCCTTAGATATTGACAATTTCCTGTTTTTGCCAGATTTTTCCTTTTTCCTGCTGTTTACTGGACAGTTTTGCCTGTGTTTTGATTAGATTGCTAATGAACCATTGTATCTTACGTACATACCTAATATATAACTGTAGCTTAATCTTGGTTAGTAAAACATAATGAGTAATTAGAGTGAGAAAACACAAACGGTTAATAAACAAATAATATATAAACATTGGAATGAAAACACGTTTACATTAAATTGTATACGTTCACTGCATCTCAGATACTTCTGACATTAAATGCATAATGTGTTTATAATATTGTGTCCACCCCCATAAATTCTGACATCTTCATAACAACACTGATTGGTCAAAGGAAGTAGAAAGTAACAACAAAATGTTTCTTTTCTCCTTTTGTCAATGGAGTGTGTCACTCGTTTTGATGAACTGTCTAAATTTAGATTTTGCCTAGCCTAAAGCTGAGGTACTGTAAGCCACATCTGTTAAGCCTCCTAATGCAGGAACAGACAGTCAGTCTGCAATGACAAAAAAAAAACATTGATGTGCAAAATATTGTATTTCTGCATATTGTCTGGGTAGCAGTAGCTTAGTCCATAGGGAGTTGGGTTGGGAACCAGGGGGCTACTGGTTCAAGTACCCGTGCAAAGTCCGGAATGTGGACTGGTAGCTGGAGACATGCCAGTTTACCTCCTGGTCACTGCCATAGTGCTCTTGAGCAAGGCACCAAACTCCTTTCAGGGTGCCTCACCAGCAGTTGCAGCTCACTCACTCTAGCATCCCTTCAGTATAAGACCTTATCATATGTATTTCAGGCCTGTGTGTTCTAACAAACAGAGTGTAAATTGTTATTTCCCATTTGGGGTTCAATAAGGAGTACAACTTATTTATTATTCTTACTGTTCATCCCTGTCAGATTGCCTTGGGTTTGCCATAGGTAGGTAACTGCTAGCCACACCTACAGTAAACAACATGCCACCTGCAAATGGTCAATGCCTTGAAGCCAAAAAGCTGATTTTGGCAAAAATGAGGATTAAGGCCAAACAGTTAGAGTCAAACTCAGACTAAAAATGCAGACTATAATCTTCTTATTTTGTGATTTAATTGTGACAGTATTGCACATTACAACTTTTACAATATTGAGTATTGTATAGTATAAAAGATTAAATAGCGTTTTTGTTTTGTGTCTACAACTGCCAAAACCATAGTTAAATTGTTTTTGGATCGTGGGTTAAAAAGGTTCCCGAATCCCAGCTTCATATAGGATTCGGCTTTTGGGGTTAATAGCTTTAGCCAAATCTGGCTTTGTCGGAAATTTGACTGGACCATCATCAGCTCAGCCAGCTTGGGACAAACACTGGAGCGATTGTCCATAAACCAGCCAGGATAAATAGGTCATGTGCCGAGCACTGTGGGATCCCCATGAGAAAAGAGCAGAGGTGTGTTTTGGTGAGTCTGGGTCTCATGGTGAGCCTGAATTCACTCTGATTCGGTTCAGGGATGAAAATGCACCATCATTGAAACTTTGAGTGTGTAAGCCCAAAGTGGAAAGGACAGTGTGTGCTTATGTGTGTGTTTAATGCCATTTGCATAGCTGCTTATCAGCTGTTGATATAAATGTTGACCATACTGGGGACTGGATGAGTGAACCAGAAGTTCAGGGACACTCTCTGTAACCAATCTGCCTTTCTAAGCTGTAGTGAACCGCGCTAAGCCAGGTTGAAAGTTGCTGCCGGTCTGCTGCATGCCTAGAGCATTGGTTGTGTTTGTGTGTGTGTGTGTGTGTGTGTGTGTGTTCCTGTTTGCCATAATGCCCAGGAGGTTGTTGGGCTGTAGATAGGCCACATACAATGTTCCCATTTGAGATAGAGAGAGACAGGGAGGGAGAGATAAAGGGAAACAGACAGAACTGGAGAGAGGAAGTGAGGATTTTTGGGTCATGTTGGTTGCCCTATTTAGTGTTTTTTGCCAACATCTCACAGGCACACACACACACACACACACACACACACACCACACACACACCCACACCCACATTACACACACATTTTGCTGAGTGACATCAAAAAGGTGTTTTCTTTACTCAATACTCATCATCAATAAATCATGCTGTTTTGTTTCTGCTGTTTGCTCGATTATTCAAATTGAACAGCACGAAGATCACAACACTTCAACATGTACTGAAAGGCAATAATGCATCTGTGTATCTACCTATTTCTTATTTTAAAGATTTTAATGCGCTGGGGCGGAATCTGCAATTTACATTCATACTAAATGTAAAGATAGCATCCTGTAGAAATTCCATTATCTCTTCTCAAACTTGTAAATGGCTACTTCTACATTTACATTATAATTTTGATTTTGCAGTGATTAAGAACTTTGACAATTAAGAAAAATATTTCGAGGGTAAATATATGTATTTTTTTGAGCTGTAGATGACAAGACAATGTAAACAGTGAAGTAGCTTTTGTCCCAGTATGAACACCTTCTTTTCTCAACTCTAAAGGATATGGTAAATACCTGTTTCTAGACATGGAAATACCTAGCTTCAGCAGAACAGTGCAGTCTGAATGTCAATACCAAAATTAGAATTTCCAATTCTTTCCTCGTCTCCTTGTAAGTCAAAGACCTGTCCTCTGCTGCCACCTCACCATCTACAACAAGTCTTGTTGTTGTACATTACTGTTAAGTTCAAAAAACACTTTAAGTGAATGTAAGGGCAAGCACATCATAATTATATAATTAAAGTACAAGAATGAATTATTGTATTAATTTACAAGAGCCCAATCAAATACCATCACTCTGACATTATAATGTTGAATCATTTGAAATGTTTCAATAGTGTTGCCAATATAATACGAAAGTGTATCCATACCAAAACAATATTTTTTTTCTGCAAGATGTCCTCATACCTAAACAGAACAGGTTGTTTGCGAAGGACTTCCAAAACGACGATTGACGTACGTGAGTTATGTGCGTTAACTTGAATAAGGTAAAATAAGTCAATGTTGACTTTTGCTATCACATAGGACACGGACTGCGGTCTCATGGGTGAAAGTCCTGTTTTTGTTTGACTCATCCATCCACCCCGAACTCTTCCCTTAGCTGACTTTGTCGCTCTTTGTACTATGTCACCTGACTTTGCTCCTGTCAGAATGAATATATTAATTAATTACTACAACCACACAACAAACATAAATACAGGTAGTAAAGAACAGACAATATAATACATAATTTTTTTTTCTTACATTGAGAAATATAAGCATGTTTTTCTATTTTCATCTCTATTCAACAAAAAAAACAGAATTGAACAATACATGGAAGATGGTAGCCAGAGACAAAGCAGCCAATCAAGAACTTTAACTTTATCTATCTTGCTCCCTAAATATCAGAAACCAATCAGTTGTAATGCCTATTTAAATATAAATCATTTCCCCAATACCTAGAAATAGAGTCACTCTGTTGCACGATTACAGCGAGATGGTTCCATTTACAACACCAGTTGTCAGTCATTAGCCATCAGGCCAACGATTCTGCAGATTTTGACTCCACTCAAACACTGTAGCAGCTCATTTCACTGTTTAGCTCATCCGCTTTTGTTGAGGTTAAGATAATCGGTGGAACCAGCTGCTGTGGTGCTTAGCTGGAATAAAAACCAGGCCTTGATGGGACATGTTTAAAAAGCATTGATGTATTCAGTAAGTTGACATCAGGAGGCTGGGGTTCTTTTGAGTAGAAAGAGAAGGGACGTTAGTTAGGGGGGAAGACAACAGCAGAGTAATTGCATTCCACTACCATTCCCCTACCTATGATGGTTCTGTCTATTGAGCTGAATTTTTTTGGGATGTATTTATATAGCGCTTTTCCAGTCTTAACAACTACTCAAAGCCCTTTTACATAGAACAGGAACCATTCACCATTCACACACCCTGTGGCCGAGGCTGCCAACAAGGTGCCACCTGCTCATCAGATAAACACTCACACACATTTACACTCCGATGGC
>NC_045742.1:27390056-27390628 GCF_008692095.1 Etheostoma spectabile
GGGCAACTCGGGGTTCAGTGTCTTGCCCAAGGACACTTCGACATGGGACTGCAGGGGTCAGAGTATCTAAAACATTTATTGAGTATCAGAGTACACAGAGTACACATGAAAAAGCAGCTAGAAGTGGCTGTTAGAGCAGCTCCAAATCCTGATTTGGGGGATTCATTCATGATACTGCATTGCATCTCAGACACCATTAATATGTTTATGCATAATAGTACTGTGTCTATCTTTCTTTCTTTCTAGCTTCACATACATGTAAAATTTCCAGTTTTGGAAAAATACAAAGTAATATAAAACATACATTTACCAAAGCATTTGTTACTGTGTAATACAAATCTAGTGTTTTATCTTTTAGCCCTGTAGAAAGGCCTTTTGTGCGTTCACACTGCTAAGCAACAAAACAACAAATCCTACCAATCCAGTCAGTCACTTCCTACAGAGTTTGAGTGACAGTTAATTGTTGCCAGTTTGCCAGCCAATAAAACATTCTGAGAGTGGCAATTGTAGGTTATAGCCAGAGGTGGGTAGAGTAGCCAAAAATTGTACTCAAGTAAAAGTACTGTTACTTC
>NC_045742.1:27390653-27404735 GCF_008692095.1 Etheostoma spectabile
GCTTAAGTTATATTTCTTCCTGCTAAACCAAATCTTTTCGGTACTTAACCAAGCATGAGTTGCCGGTCTTAAAGGAGTAGTTCCACCTGGTGAAATAATACCATAAACGTTAAATGAGAAGATAGATACACTTGTGCACTGAAGCGTGCACACACTTGGAGTTCACACACTTGGAGGGTCAGTCTGCTAGTAGAAAAAAATGGCACTAGTGGCAGAAAATGACAAGCTATCACATGCTTACTTAATATAGCATTTTACATTGCGGTTTGTACTTCTGCTTTCTGTAAAGATGCAAAACAAAAGTGGATGGTTGCGAGCTGCTGTAGGTGAGGGAATCTGTGCCCAATGCTCAACATAATAATTACCTGGAAAGACACAAAAGGAAGCTCCATAGTACTTTTTTCACATTAAACCTCACAAAGGGAAGCTGATTTTTTTTTTTTTTATCCAGAATGACAAAAAGTCCTCCTGGTCTGGAGAAGCTAGAGAGAAAGCCCATCACATACATACATCATATATTATACACAAAAGTTAAAAGTAAATACATTACAATATAACGGGCTGACAGTTTTTTGTGTACATTTGTACAGGACATTGATATAGACTCGAAAATTTGGAAAAACTAAAACAAAATACAGTTTAGGCACATAGGATAGAAACAGTTAGGACAAGACATCGGCATGGCTAGGACAAATACAAACAGTGCAAACAAAGGCTGTGGACAATACTGATAATGATGACAGCTAATGTCTGTAAGGTAACTGTTAAAAAGGAGCTGTTTGTATTGCTTTTTGAATATGTGATGGATGATAGTGTCTGATGTGATGTGGGATGCCATTCCAAATCGTGGTATATGTGTAGAAAAAGGATTTCTGACCAAAGTTGTTTTTATTGTACTCGTGGGGCGTCAAGGTGGTTACACCTCTGTTCTGGTCCTCCTGCCCTTTTGAGGTCCCCATACTGTGTTTTAATGCAGTCTCATTTAAATATTTGTTGTTTCTGTTGTCCGGCAACCAAAGGAGGAAGAAATAGCTTAGTGATTTAATCACGATGTGATGCATCACAGTTGGTATTAGCCCGTTAAACCTCAAAAAAAATTCTCCTGCCCTTTCTGTAGACCTATCGTGTTTTGTTGAACAAATAGTTTCACATTTACAAACTATGCAGGGGAGCTACAACCACACTGTAGTGGAAAAGTTGACATTTTTAATTGCTATCACTGTATGGTAATCAGGCCTGGGACAAAAACCGTCAAGTCATCATCATATATTTCATATGTTTTAAATGTGGCATTTTTTAATGAACAGCATATACATGAAAAAGGGGGAGAGAGGATGAATCATCCCATCTCCATCTCTTTTTTCATGTTTCTCATCCATCCATCACACTGGGCATCATGCACCCTCCCTGCCCTTTTATTCAACTCAGTCTATTCATCTCCTTTTATGAAGTTGGGTGACATTGTGTAGTCCACAGTTGTAGCATCCCTTCCTCTGTCCCTTGCTCTCTGTCCTCCTTTGGCCTTCCTTCCTTCTGTCACTCTCTCACCGTCACTGTCTCCATTCCTGCAATGAAGTCAATGGAACATCACTGTCACGCTGTGCTGTTGAAGCACCACCAATTTGGAATAACAACCCGTTTCGCTTTGCTGGTGTCTTACGACACAAAAACATCATATGTTTATTCCTGCCCTTTCTTTTTCTGTCTTCTCCATACTGAGTTTATTCTTCCTCTTCCCTCAGTCTTGTTAGTCAGACATTGAGGGGTTTGTAGTTCCTCTCGGGGGGGGGGACAAGGGGCCAATTAAATATTTATGGATCACCATCTATTCAAATTTGGCAATGGAGAAAGCGTGCGTGACCGGAAAAGTGACATGAGTTGTTTGTGCACAACATGCAGCAGGGGAGATGCTTGTGCTTGTCCTCAGCGTGGTGTGTGTGTGTGTGTGTGTGTGTGTGGTGCATGCGCACCATGGTACCACAGAATTCTGTGAAATGATCACAAAACTTTAAACACTGCATTAACCACGGAAAACCATGCCAATTTAAAGTCAATGAGAAGATTACGTAGCATGGGACCGGACTATGGTAGTGAGTAGTATGAAAGATCAAAACTGCGTAAGGAGATCGGTTGGGGGTGGTGGATGGGTCAAACACAGGAGTTTCACCGGGAGACCGGGGATCAAGTCCCGTGGTGATGTTTCCTAAAGTCACTTTCTTCTTTTCTAAAACCATCCGTAACAATTCTTCCTGCTTGTCACAGAACCATAAGCCCACCCACAACCTTTTCCTTAACTTAAGGGACCGTGTTCATTTCCCAAAAGTCTTCTGTGGGGCCCATCACAGAAATCTTTTGTGATTCCGTGAAACTGCCACAAATTTGAGTTAAAAGAGAATTCCGGTCGATTCCAACAAGTAGCTCTGTTGTATAAATGTGGAGTGCTGTCGATTGAGAGAAAAATGAAACCAATCGGTGCTTTCTACACCGAGTTATCCTCCTGATAAATTTTGTCCCAACAAGCTTAAACAGGGTAAGTTTTAAACTTGTTTTTAGCCTCTTATAAAAGTTGCGTTAATTCAGCCAGTGCAACATACCTCTGTTTTTTCCTGTTTTCTGATTCTAGTCCACACATAGCAAACACATGCCTTTCTGTCAAATCTACTGCAGTGAAATGTGCTGTGTTCATTTGGAAGGAATCATTTCACCATGGGTAGGCACATTTAATGACATTTTGAGCATGTTTAGAGGCTAAGAACACGTTTAAAACTTGCCCTGTTTGGCCTGTTGGGGTGCTAACTCTAGCAGGAGGATAACGGTGTAGGCAGCCAGCAGATTGGTTTCAGTTTTCGCTCTACTGACAGCACTCCACATTCAAAACAACAGAGCTAGGTGTTGGATCGACTGGAATTCTCGTTTAAGGGCCTGTGTTCATTTCATGGAATTCTGTGAGATCAGGTTGTGTGTGTGGTGTGTGGTTGTTGTATGTGTGTGTTTGGGTCTTTCTAAGAAGATATATTCAATATCTTATTCACCAGCCAAGGGAAATGCTGGTTGCAGCCAGTGTGAAAAAATAAATTAAAAATCACATAGCAAAACAAATTAGGGGTCAGACATCCAAAGCAAAAAGTGCAACATAGCTTATACAGTATGAAGTCCAAGCCAATTGAAGCTGATGGTCCTGGTCTCTTCAGTGATACTTCTGAAACAACCTTGCGGTTCTGAAATGTCATTAGCTGAGTCTAACCCATGCAGATAACAAGCCCTGAGCAGCCTCGTCGGTGGAATGGGCAAAGGTTGATTCCTTAATCCCAGAGTACAGATGAAAGGGACAGATAAAACCCACAAATGTAACATGCGGATACCTGATAACATTTTACAGCCGTTTATCCAGCTCTCAAGATTCTCTTACACACATTACAATAAAACATGGTGAGGCTGTGGTGGCAACAGCACACACTCAATCCAATTTGTTACCTTTTTCAAGGTCAGAAATAGACACAGACCTAACTTTAGAAATTATTTTAAATGGTTGAATTGAATTCTGACCAGGTGTCTAATATTGAATGCAATTACCACAAATAGAAAAAGAACAGAAAAAAAGTAATCGGCTGTAAGCAATCTGACAGGAAGGAAGTGTTCCTGCCATCATCTTCACAAGGAAATGCATGATAAGAGATGGAAGAGGGCCGCTGGCCTGAACCAAACCTTTGGGCACTTGTCTTTGGTTTGTCTGCAGATTTTTCATTTTTCCATGTATAAGAACGTTGAAACCTGTCTCCCCCTAGTAAAAAATACCAGCACTCAGCTTTTAAGCTGTTAAAATGCCTTTTTTTGTCAGGAGCAAAGGAGGAAAAAGTTTGTGTTGTGATAGAGCTACACAGCGATGATGTGGGGTTGGGATGAGGCAGCCAAACTTTAGCAAAGGAGATCGCTGTTATCAACAGTCAAACACTGGTTTCTTTTACCATTACCACCATCATTCCCTAACTTTAAACCAAGTGTGTATCATGGAAACCATGACGTCAATGGCCCCCTAACCTTAATCATTTTTAACCCAAACCATTATCTTTCCCTGAACCTAACCAAGTTGTTTTTGCGCCTAAACTTTACCTTAACCATTGTGTTGTCATATGATCACATGCCAGCTGTGCGCCCTTCGGATGATTTAATGAACCCAGAACAAAACTAACCAAAACTGGTCAAATCAACAAAGATAACTTCTTTAATACCTCAAGTAGACACAGGAAGAAGCAGCCATCCAGAGCATTTCCTGGAGAAGGTGGTGTAATCACTGCGCTGTGAAATCCTTGGGTATTATGAAAGCCAGTAAACGACAGGTTTGGGTACAAAGCAAAATAGTGGTACAAATAGTGCCTATTTTGGCCATGGTTGATGACGAAAACAACAAAAAGAAAACGTCTTAAAAGTTGCGTTAATTAGCCAGTGTACGTAACTCTGTTTATTTCTGCTTTTGTGGAAGTCCACACATAGTCGAAATAGCCTTACTGTCAACATCTACTGCAGTGAAATTCGCTGTGTGCACTCGGAAGGAATAACTAAACATGAATAGGTAATGTAATGACATTTTGAGCATGTTTTAGAGGCTAAAAACACGTTTAAAACTTGCCCGTTTTAAGCCGTTGGGTGCTAACCTAGCAGGAGGATAACGGTGTAGGCAGCACCCGATTGGTTTCAGTTTTTCTCTACTGACAGCACTCCACATTCAAACAACAGAGCTACGTGTTGGAATCGACTGGAATTCTCTTTTAAGGGGCCTGTTCTTTCATGGAATTCTGTGAGATCAGGTTGTGTGGGTGTGTGTGGGTGTGTGTGTGTGGTGTGTGTGTGTTTGGGCCTTTCTACAATGATCATATTCAATATTTATTCACCAGCGAGGGAAATGTTGGGTGCAGCCGGTATGAAAAACAAATTAAAATACACATAGCAAAGCAAATTAGGGGTCAGACAGTCCAAAGCAAAATGTGAACAGTTGTTTACACATGCATGAAGTCCAAGCCAATTGAAGCTGATAGTCCGGGTGTTTGCAGTGAGTAGCTGAGCTAACCCATGCAGAAACCCAGCTGAGCAGCCTGTCTGTGGAATGGGCATAGGTTATTCCTTAATCCCGGAGTACATTTGAAAGTGACAGATAACCCCACAAATGTAAAGATTTGGAGGCCATGTATACTACCTGATAACCTTTACAGCCGTTTTTCTCAGAACTTCTCAAGATCTCTTACCACATTACAATAAAACATGGTGAGGCTTTTGCACACAACAAAATGCAATAAGTTGTTAAAATGCCTTTTGTTTGTCAGGAGCAAAGGTGGAAAAAGTTTGATGTTGTGATAGACTACACAGGGATGATGTGGGGTGTGGTGATGAGTTATTATAACCATGACGACAAGGCCCCCCTAACCTTAATCCTTTTTAACCCAAACCATTACCTTTCCCTGAACCTAACAAGTCGTTTTGTGCCTAAACCTAACCTTAACCATTGTGTTGTCAAATCATTCACATCCTAGCTGTCCGCCCTCGGATGATTTAATGAACCCAGAACAGTGCACCAAAATAGTCAATCAACAAGATAACTTCTTTTATACCTCAAGTAACGCAGGAAGTAGCAGCCATCCAGATGCATATCGGGAGAGGTGGTGTAATTCATGCGCTGTGAAACCTTGGATTATGTTATGAAGCCAGTAACGACAGCGCTGGGTACAAAGCAAAATAGTGGTGCAAAAATCAAAAAACTGATCAGCAAGGCAGAGGACATTGTGGGGGTGGAGCTGGATTCTCTGTTGGTGGTGTCAGAGAGGAGGACGTTGTCCAAACATGCCATCTTGGACAATGTTATGCACCACTCCATGGCTTGCTGCTCATCCACAGAAGCCCTTTCAGTGATAGACTCATTCTCCACAAATGCACCACAGAGCGCAACAGGAAGTCATTCCTGCCTGTGGCCATCAAACATTATAACTCCTCGCTAAGTGTCTGACACACAGAAACCTAGAGAGGTTAAAATGGACAATATATCTGTTTTTTGCAATAACACCAGCCTGAAATGTGTGCAATACTCAACTGCTTCTATTATTGTTATTTTATTATTACTTTTCAATTTCAATTTCAGTTTTATTTATAGTATCAATTCATAAACAAGTTATCTCGAGACACTTTACAGATAGAGTAGGTCTAGACCACACTCCAGAATTACAAGGACCCAACAGTTTTAGTAGTTTCCTCCAGAGCAAGCAACAGTGCGACAGTGGCGAGGAAAAACTCCCTTTGGGAAGAAACCTCGGACAGACCCAGGCTCTTTTCACCATTACAACTCCTTAATTATGTTAATATTAAACCTATCAAATATTCTTTTAAGTATGTAAATACCGTAATATCCACACTCCTTAAATGTCTTTATTATATTTCTACTCTGATATTTATACTTTTTGTACAACTGCAACACAGAGTTTCCCTTGGGCATAATTAAAGTATTTCTGATTCTGATTCTGAGTCTGAAAATAGTGCCTATTTCGTCATGGTTGAGACCAAGGACAAACATTGTTGGTATCTACACTGGCACATTTCGCATGACAAACAATGCTAAAATTACAAAGATCCCAATATGATTGTGGTCAAACCTGCACGAGGTAGTGAACACAGCATTACGCACCAAGGGGCCCTGGATGACAAATACCCATTCTTTTTTTATTTCAGGGACACATAATCAAACCGCTCTATGGGACAGGATAGGAGTCCAGTCTTTAATGCTTAGCGCCTCCCCAGCTCAGTGCACTCTCACAACCAGGTTGGAGGAATACTGTGTTTTGATCAACAGGCCTCTGTGGGGAACTGCAACAGACTTAATCCCCCATGATGCACTGCTGCAGACTACTACTCATCTGCGGTAAACCACTTTGATGGTGGCAACAGATTCTGCTTCAACTTTGAATTTTAATCTCTGCGTTTAACGGATGGAGTTGGTTTGACTTGGAGTCAGGGTGAGCATTTGGTGAAAACAGGAAAAAATTGACATCTTTTTGTATCTGCAATGAGAGGTGAACAGACTGAAAACTCAACAAACTCAAGTAAAATCTCATGAACCAGCTAATGGAGATCACTGGCATCCAAGGATGCTGTTGGACTGCTGACAACCCAGTCTGCAGAGGTTCAGAATCCTGGAGAGCCACAGGAGTCAGGGGCCTCTGCAGGGCTGGAAGGGCCGGAAAAGGACTTCCTAAAGATGAACTGCAGACGCCAGAGAACTCAGCCTACAGGAATCCCACAATGGCCAGGAAGAGGAGAGATAATTTTATAGGGCTCTGGAGGCCAGCGGAGAGGAGAATGCAGAGAGAATGAAGAGGAAGAGAGTGAAGCCCCGACTGAGATGTGCAGCCTTGCGGACTGGATGACTGGTCCGTGGGCATTCGCAATGTTGGCAACAGCTGTGGTCAGTGCTGTCATCCAGTCACTGTTCCAACTGCTGTTTTAGGAGGCTGGTTCTTAACTACCATCTGTCAGAGAGAAAAATGGAGAACTGTGAGAGCCACTCTGACATGAGGAACATAGCTTTCATGCAGGAGCTGTGCTGTCTGTTGCTCTCAGGTGGGGCTCCACTGCAGGTTTGTGGATCCCTCTGCTGCAGTGGAGTTATACGAGACAACTTCAGGACCAGCGAGGCCCAACAAGATTCTCCCACAAACTGCTTGACTGGCTAGGGATGCATTTCAGCTGGCTGCCAAAGATAACGTGGAAGACAAAACAACAAAACCCCATGGTTTAGCTTTTCTATGGTACCTTTGTGACAGAAAGAAGACCCGAAGGTAAGACTTATGTAATATGGAGCAGTTTGGCCAGTACCCCTGCAAGTCAACGGCTTTCAACAACCTGGACGAATGCCTTGAACGTGCCATGGTTGAGAAAGGAGATAGTCACTACATTCAGATCACAGCGTCACACATGGCCCTGAAAGATTGTTCAAAAAGTACCACCAGTCTTGACATTTGAAGTGTCTAGATTTAAATTCAACACCCAGCTTGTGTATCTAAAAAGATACACAAGAACTGGAGTTTTCAAAAATCATTTATAGTACAGATATCTTCACAAAAACATAGAACAGAACCATAGAGGAGAGGAGAAGTGTAAAAACTCAAGGAGCAACTTGCAGTCCTCCAACAGAAACTATAGTGCTACAAAAACTATGGCTGGGACCTACCAAGTAACTTCTGGCTGATATGCTGCAGTTTGTGCTGGAGTTTGCTACCACCAAGCCTTCGAGTGTTTCCCCAGCTGAAGATCTGAAACCAACTTCTCCGACTCTTGCAACCACCTTCAGTGAACAAGTCTCCAAAGACAACAGAGAACCTGAGGACCTAGATTCATCGAAGGGGCTTGTTTCCAGTTGCTAGCGGACCCCCATATACAAGCCCTTTACACAGGGCAGTACCCCATTGACTGCCCACCCCACACAGCCCCACACAGCATCACTGAAGAAGAGCTGCACTTGTTAAGACTTGCCTACAGTGATGGAGGACCGAAGTAGAAACAACATAAATGAGATAAAGACCAGCATGATAGGCTTACTCAGAGGTGGATGGCATGTACTCAGACAAACGTCTCTGTCAGGACCCTACCGGCTCCATGCAGCCTTGTTCATGAAGGGCATTACTGGGCCTACATCGCGCCATGCAACCAGCGCTGTGAATGAAGTACAATGACATAAGCATCACTGAGTCATCGGAGGAGCTGGACTGGAGCGAGACTCATTTGGGGGATTGAACGACACCAGTGCTACTGCCTGATGTACATTGATGACAGGCCACCCAGATCATTTCAGAAGCCACAGATAATGAGACAGGCCAGGTGCTGAATGGCATGGACTTGCTGCCATCCATCCGCAGACGCTACGTCCATGAGGATACCGCTGGTTCCAGCAGGAGCTCAGGGAAATGGGAGGAGCAGTTCTGGCGGCGCAGCCCCACAGGGAGAATCTACAGCTGCCCACAAAACCCAGTCCAGACAATATAAACCCAACACACTAGTGGACCATCCACTGAGAAACTGGAGCAGGGAGCTTCTTCAGAGCCACAACCAGACCCAGAGGCAGAGAAGGATCCTGAGCCAGATCCCAGAAAGAAGCCTAAAGAAGAACCAAGAAAGTTAACACCACCACCACAGAGCCCTCACACTGGGGCCCAGCCAGAGTTCCGCCTCAGCTGAGAAGGAGCTTCAGAGTCATATTTCTGGCCCTGAAGCAGAGCTTTTAACCTGGCACCATCTGACCTTCTGTAGGAAGGACGACACACAGGCGGCAGGCCTTGGCCCTCAAGCTAAAGGCGCGTCAGAGCTTCAGAGAAGCTCTTGATCATGAAGCAAAGCTGGAGGATGATCAGCAGCAGGAAGGGTCCGGCCAGACAGCAACAGAATGAGAACAAGGTCTCGGAGGTGGGAGATCCCAGTGTGGGCCGGATCATGGTGAGAGCTGATGTTGACGGATACAATGAAGAGATGATGTGACTCTCAGCTACGACAGGTGTAATTCTAGCCGTCGCCAAGGCCAGACAAACCTTCAATAAAGAAGGCCCTGAGGTGGCCTCATCAAGGTTTTCCCAAAGGAGTATTCCCGCTTGTATGAGCTCTCCAAGGGGGACACCCCAGGAGGATGCTGTCTGCAGCACGCTCTGGTCTACTTCTTCCAGAACAAGGCACCCAATCGCATTATTGAGAGGACGCTGCTGGAGCGTTTACCAACCGCAACCTGAGCTTCGATGAGAGAGCCATCAGTATCATGAGGAAGCCGAACCAAGCTACTTCTCATCAAGCCAGAGGACATGGATAGGATGAGTACTTGCAGTGGCATGACGACAACAGGTTGTTCAGAACGTGATTTGCTACCTGCTGACTGGACTGGAACACTTCCAGCATGGGAAGATGCGGGAGGCACTGATATCCTGGCTCTTGCGTGACGAGACTAACTCACCCTGCTGAAGAAAGGAGAGAAACGTGGCAAAGACAAGTCTCTTATTGCCGTTTACAGAAGGAAATGCCTCACTATTAAATGAAAGTGCATTGCAGCTGTTTTGCAGCGGTGAGGAGACCATGTGGAGGAGGGCATCGCCATTATGGACGAGGCCGTCATCCTCTACCTTCACCTGATGAGTCGGGACTCGGCTTTATCCATGAGGACGGGACGCCAGAGAGCATCCACAGCACACTGGTGCTGCTGCCCGCGCCAGGACATGGATGACTCATTGCAGGTTAAGCTGGGGTAGTTTCTGCCCAGGGTTCTTGATGGATCAGCTGAGACAGTAGTTTTAAAGATCCACCAAAGTCCATGTCAACCCGCACGACCTGTGCAGTGCCTGGCCGCTGTATGGAGTCCATCCACAGCACCTCGATAGTAATTGTTAAGTAACGCCCTAAATGAAACCCCCAACAACCTCCTTGAGCGGTGGCGTCTGACCTACAAGCAACTTGGTGATAGCTCCTTCTGTGCTGACAGACTGTGGGGTTGAGACAGTATGTAGTTTTCAACAAGCCAAATTATGTATTTCATTTTTTCGGCTGTTTACTACACACCACAAGCATATCATTTTGATGGTTGTCAGCACATGAATACATGCTCATTACAAACCGCATTACCATGTCACCCAAAAGCTTCTGGAAAAGCTTCCATTATATGCCTTCTGTTCTGCATGCCACCAGCATCAGCAACCCCCAGTTTGCTGAAAAAATACTAACAGTGTTTAAAATCATATTGGCCCTAAGAAGCAGCAGGTTATGCAAAGGGCCCAAACGGTAGCAGCCCACTGTTAAAAAGAAAAGTTCTTCCACGACCCGCAAAACAATAGTTTTTTGTAGTACCAGAAATCAGTTTACATCTAAAAGCATTTCTTGACCTTCTCTTTGACTTGAGTACACCCTCTTGGTACCCTCTCCAAGAGCACATTACTTACTGTCAAGGCCAGTTCTGCTACTAGTGCTCTGGTCTTTTCCTAAAAACTGTAGAGAGACTGTAAAGGTTTTCAAGCTTTAACCAGATTCTTGTCAACCAAACAATGTTCATTTAACCAACCTGCAGAACACCCTCATCAGTAGGAAAACAGGGAGGCATAACCAGAGGTGGGTAGTAAGAGTACATTTACTCCGTTACATTTACTTGAGTAAGTTTTTGAAAAAAAAAATGTGTCTAGGAGTAGTTTTAAATCACTATACTTTTACTTTACTTGAGAGATTAGTGAAAAATAAACTGTACCTTACTCCGCTACATTGGCTACAAGGAGCTCGTTACTCGTTACTAAGCTTCATTGTTTTACCCAGCGTACGTCTCATTTTAATGTTTTATTTTGACAGAGAGAGAGAGTCTTCCGCTGAACGTGACTGTGCTTAACCAATCACAGTCGTGTGCAGTCACGTGACCGTAGTCGTTTCACAGCGGGGGACAGGTTAGCTTACAGTCGTAGCAAAGCAAAGAAGAAACAGCAGCTACGTTATGCGGTGTGTTCAGGGTCTACACAAAACAAACGGACATGTGAGCGTTCAACAACTAACATCTAACCTGAGGAGACGTAGCGGTGGTTGTAGTTCTGCTGTGGAGAGGTGGATCTTTGTCTTTTAGGTTACATACAGTATGTTGCAGATCCATCCAAATTTATTGTGACAAGTCTCTCAAGTAAGCTATTTTGTAATTAATAAATTAATTAAAATTTATTTTTATGATGGATGAACTATAATTTGCCTAAAGATAATTTTGTATCTTTGTCGGTCTGATTGATGCTTAATGTGTTGAGAAATAAATCAGAGTTACTCAACAGTTACTCACTACTTGAGTGTTTTCATCAAGTACTTTTTACTTTTACTCAAGTAATTATTGGATGACTACTTTTACTTTTACTTGAGTCATATTATTCTGAAAGTAAACCAGGTAACAAAAACTACTCAAGTAGTGAGTAACTGTTGAGTAACGTCTGATTTATTTCTCAACACATTAAGCATCAATCAGACCGACAAAGATACAAAATAATTATCTTTAGGCAAATTATAGTTCATCCATCACTAAAAATAAACTTTTTTTACTTAATTTTAATTAATTATTACAAAATAGCTTACTTGAAGACTTGTCACACATAAATTTGGATGGATCTGCAACATACTGTATGTACCTAAAAGACAAAGTCCACCTCTCCACAGCAGAACTACAACCACCGCTACGTCTCCTCAGGTTAGATGTTAGTTGTTGAACGCTCACATGTCCGTTGTTTTGTGTAGACCCTGAACACACCGCATAACGTAGCTGCTGTTTCTTCTTTGCTTTGCTACGACTGTAAGCTAACCTGTCCCGCTGCTGAAACGACTACGGTCACGTGACTGCACAACGACTTGTGATTGGTTAAGCACAGTCACGTTCAGCGGAAGCTCTCTCTCTCTGTCAAAATAAAACATTAAAATGAGACGTACGCTGGGTAAAAACAATGAAGCTTAGTAACGAGTAACGAGCTCCTTGTAGCCTAATGTAGCGGAGTAAGGTACAGTTTATTTTTCACTATCTCTCAAGTAAAGTAAAGTATAGTGATTTAAAACTACTCCTAGAACATTTTTTCAAAAACTTACTCAAGTAAATGTAACGGAGTAAATGTAACTCGTTACTACCCACCTCTGGTTATAGCCTCCCTGTTTTCCTACTGATGAGGTGTGTTCTGCAGGTTGGTTAAATGAACAATTGTTTGGTTGACAAGAATCTGGTTAAAGCTTGAAAACCTTTACAGTCTCTCTACAGTTTTTAGGAAAAAGACCAGAGCCACTAGTAGCAGAACTGGCCTTGACAGTAAGTAATGTGCTCTTTGGAGATGGTACCAAGAGGGTGTACTCAAAGTCAAAGAGAAGGTCTAAGAAATGCTTTTAGATGTAAACTGATTTCTGGTACTACAAAAAACTATTGTTTTGCGGGTCGTGGAAGAACTTTTCTTTTTTACAGTGGGCTGCTACCGTTTGGGCCCTTTTGCATAACCTGCTGCTTCTTAGGGGCCAATATGATTTTTAAACACTGTTAGTATTTTTTCAGCAAACTGGGGGTTGCTGATGCTGGTGGGCATGCAGAACAGAAGGCATATAATGGAAGCTTTTCCAGAAGCTTTTGGGTGACATGGTAATGCTGTTGTAATGAGCATGTATTCATGTGCTGACAACCATCAAAATGATATGCTTGTGGTGTGTAGTAAACCAGCCGAAAAATGAAATACATAATTTGGCTTGTTGAAAACTACATACTGTCTCAACCCCACAGTCTGTCAGCACAGAAGGAGCTATCAGCCAAGTTGCTTGTAGGTCAGACGCACGCTTCAAGGAGGTTGTTGGGGGTTTCATTTAGGGCGTTACTTAACAATTACTATCGAGGTGCTGTGGATGGACTCCATGACAGCGGCCAGGCAACTGCACAGGTCGTGGGCCTGGTTGACATGGACTTTGGGTGGATCTTTAAGAACTACTGTCTCAGCTGATCCATCAAGAACCCTGGGCAGAAACTACCCCAGCTTAACCTGCAATGAGTCATCCATGTCCTGGCGCGGGCAGCAGCACCAGTGGCTGTGGATGCTCTCCATGGCGTCCCGGTCCTCATGGGATAAAGCCGAGTCCCGACTCATCAGGTGAAGGTAGAGGATGACGGCCTCGTCCATAATGGCGATGCCCTCCTCCACATTGGTCTCCTCACCGCTGCAAAACAGCTGCAATGCACTTTCATTTAATGCAGTGAGGCATTTCCTTCTGTAAACGGCAATAAGAGACTTGTCTTTGCCACGTTTCTCTCCTTTCTTCAGCAGGGTGAGGTTAGTCTCGTACGCAAGAGCCAGGAATATCAGTGCCTCCCGCATCTTCCCATGCTGGAAGTGTTCCAGTCCAGTCAGCAGGTAGACAAATAACGTTCTGAACAACCTGTTGTCGTCATGCCACTGCAAGTACTCATCCATATCCATGTCCTCTGGCTTGATGAGAAGTAGCTTGGTTCGGGCTTCCCTCATGATACTGATGGCTCTCTCATCGAAGCTCAGGTTGCGGTTGGTAAACTGCTCCAGCAGCGTCCTCTCAATAATG
>NC_045742.1:27404745-27405354 GCF_008692095.1 Etheostoma spectabile
CCTTGTTCTGGAAGAAGTAGACCAGAGCGTGCTGCAGACGAGCATCCTCCTGGGGTGTCCCCCTTGGAGAGCTCATACAAGCGGGAATACTCCTTGTGGAAAACCTTGATGAGGCCAGCCTCAGGGCCTTCTTTATTGAAGGTTTGTCTGGCCTTGGCGACGGCTAGAATTACACCTGTCGTAGCTGGAGTCAGCATCATCTCTTCATTGTATCCGTCAACATCAGCTCTCACCATGATCCGGCCCACACTGGGGATCTCCACCTCCGAGACCTTGTTCTCAGTCTGTTGCTGTCTGGCCGGGACCTCCTGCTGCTGCTGATCATCCTCCAGCTTTGCTTCATGATCAAGAGCTTCTCTGGAAGCCTCTGACGCGCCTTTAGCTTGAGGGCCAAGGCCTGCCGCCTGTGTGTCGTCCTTCTCTACAGAAGGGTCAGATGGTGCCAGGTTAAAAAGCTCTGCTTCAGGGCCAGAAATATGACTCTGAAGCTCCTTCTCAGCTGAGGCGGAACTCTGGCTGGGCCCCAGGGTGTGAGGGCTCTGTGGTGGTGGTGTTAACTTTCTTGGTTCTTCTTTAGGCTTCTTTCTGGGATCTGGCTCAGGATCCTTC
>NC_045742.1:27405364-27405741 GCF_008692095.1 Etheostoma spectabile
GGTCTGGTTGTGGCTCTGAAGAAGCTCCCTGCTCCAGTTTCTCAGTGGATGGTCCAACTAGTGTTGGGTGTATATTGTCTGGACTGGGGTTTGTGGGCAGCTGTAGATTCTCCCTGTGGGGCTGCGGCCTGGCAGAACTGCTCCTCCCATTCCCTGAGCTCCTGCTGGAACCAGCGGTAGTCCTCATGGACGTAGCGTCTGCGGATGGATGGCAGCAAGTCCATGCCATTCAGCACCTGGCCTGTCTCATTATCTGTGGCTTCTGAAATGATCTGGGGTAGCCTGTCATCAATGTACATCAGGCAGTAGGCACTGGTGTCGGTCAATCCCCCAAATGAGTCTCGCTCCAGCTCCTCCCATGATGACTCAGTGATGCT
>NC_045742.1:27405751-27406608 GCF_008692095.1 Etheostoma spectabile
TACTTCATCCAGCGCTGGTTGGCATGGTCGCAGATGTAGGCCCAGTAATGCCCTTCATGAACAAGGGCTGCATGGAGCCTGTAGGGTGCCTGACAGAGACTGTTTGTCTGAGTACATGCCATCCAACATCTGAGTGAGCCTATCAATGCTGGTCTTTATCTCATTTATGTTGTTTTCTACTTCGGTCCTCCATCACTGTAGGCAAGTCTTAACAAAGTGCAGCTCTTCTTCAGTGATGCTGTGTGGGGCTGTGTGGGGTGGGCAGTCAATGGGGTATCTGCACTGTGTAAAGGGCTTGTATATGGGGGTCCGCTAGCAACTGGAAACAAGCCCCTTCGATGAATCTAGGTCCTCAGGTTCTCTGTTGTCTTTGGAGACTTGTTCACTGAGAGGGTGGTTGGCAAGAGTCGGAGAAGTTGGTTTCAGATCTTCAGCTGGGGAAACACTCGAAGGCTTGGTGGTAGCAAACTCCAGCACAAACTGCAGCATATCAGCCAGAAGTTACTTGGTAGGTCCCGAGACATAGTTTTTGTAGCACTATAGTTTCTGTTGGAGGACTGCAAGTTGCTCCTTGAGTTTTTACACTTCTCCTCTCCTCTCATGGGTCTGTTCTATGTTTTTGTGAAGATATCTGTACATATAAATGATTTTTGAAAACTCCAGGTTCTTGTGTATCTTTTTAGATACACAAGCTGGGTGTTGAATTTAAATCTAGACACTTCAAATGTCAAGACTGGTGGTAACTTTTTGAACAATCTTTCAGGGCCATGTGTGACGCTGTGATCTGAATGTAGTGACTCGATCTCCTTCTCAACCATGGCACGTTCAAGGCATTCGTCCAGGTTGTTGAAGCCGTT
>NC_045742.1:27406618-27408578 GCF_008692095.1 Etheostoma spectabile
GGGTACTGGCCAAACTGCTCGATATTACATAAAGTCTTACCTTCGGGTCTTCTTTCTGTCACAAAGGTACCATAGAAAAGCTAAACCATGGGGTTTTGTTGTTTGTCTTCCACGTTATCTTTGGCAGCCAGCTGAAATGCATCCTCTAGCCAGTCAAGCAGTTTGTGGGAGAATCTTGTTGGGCCTCGCTGGTCCTGAAGTTGTCTCGTAGTAACTCCACTGCAGCAGAGGGATCCACAAACCTGCAAGTGGAGCCCACCATGAGAGCAAACAGACAGCACAGCTCCTGCATGAAAGCTATGTTCCTCATGTCAGAGTGGCTCTCACAGTTCTCCAGTTTTCTCTCTGACAGATGGTAGTTAAGAACCAGCCTCCTGAAAACAGGCAGTTGGAACAGTGACTGGATGACAGCACTGAACCAGCAGCTGTTGCCAACATTGCGAATGCCCACGGACCAGTCATCCAGTCCGCAAGGCTGCACATCTCAGTCTGGGCTTCACATCTCTTCCTCTTCATTCTCGCTGCATTCTCCTCTCCGCTGGCCTCCAGAGCCCTATAAAATTATCTCTCCTCTTCCTGGCCATTGTGGGATTCCTGTAGGCTGAGTTCTCTGGCGGTCTGCAGTTCATCTTTAGGAAGTCCTTTCCGGCCCTTCCAGGCCTCTGCAGAGGCCCCTGACTCCTGTGGCTCTCCAGGATTCTGAACCTCTGCAGACTGGGTTGTCAGCAGTCCAACAGCATCCTTGGATGCCAGTGATCTCCATTAGCTGGTTCATGAGGATTTTACTTGAGTTTGTTGAGTTTTCAGTCTGTTCACCTCTCATTGCAGATACAAAAAGATGTCAATTTTTTCCTGTTTTCACCAAATGCTTCAGCCCTGACTCCAAGTCAAACCAACTCCATCCGTTAAACGCAGAGATTAAAATTCAAAGTTGAAGCAGAATCTGTTGCCACCATCAAAGTGGTTACCGCAGATGAGTAGTAGTCTGCAGCAGTGCATCATGGGGGATTAAGTCTGTTGCAGGTTCCCCACAGAGGCCTGTTGATCAAAACACAGTATTCCTCCAACCTGGTTGTGAGAGTGCACTGAGCTGGGGAGAGGCGCTAAAGCATTAAAGACTGGACTCCTATCCTGTCCCATAGAGCTGTTGATTATGTGTCCCTGAAATAAAAAAAGAATGGGTATTTGTCATCCAGGGCCCCTTGGTGGCGTAATGCTGTGTTCACTACTCGTGCAGGTTTGACCACAAATCATATTGGGATCATTTGTAATTTATAGCATTTGTTTGTCATGCGAAATGTGCCAGTGTAGATACCAACAATGTTTGTCTTGGTCATCAACCATGGACGAAATAGGCACTATTTTCAGACTCAGAATCAGAATCAGAAATACTTTAATGATCCCGGAAGGGAAACTCTGTGTTGCAGTTGTACAAAAAGTATAAATATCAGAGTAGAAATATAAATAAAGACATTTAAGGAGTGTGGATATTTACGGTATTTACATACTTAAAAGAATATTATGATAGGGAGTTTAAATAATTAACATAATTAAGGAGTTGTAATGGTGAAAAGAGCCTGGGTCTGTCCGAGGTTTCTTCCCAAAGGGGAGTTTTTCCTCGCCACTGTCGCACTGTTGCTTGCTCTGGAGGAAACTACTAAAACTGTTGGGTCCTTGTAAATTCTGGAGTGTGGTCTAGACCTACTCTATCTGTAAAGTGTCTCGAGATAACTCTTGTTATGAATTGATACTATAAATAAAACTGAAATTGAAATTGAAAAGTAATAATAATAATAACAAATAATAGAAGCAGTTGAGTATTGCACACATTTCAGGCTGGTGTTATTGCAAAAAACAGATAATATTGTCCAGTTTTAACCTCTCTAGGTTTCTGTGTGTCAGACACTTAGAGCGAGGAGTTATAATGTTTGATGGCCACAGGCAGGAATGACTTCCTGTG
>NC_045742.1:27408588-27409929 GCF_008692095.1 Etheostoma spectabile
GTGCATTTGGGGAGAATGAGTCTATCACTGAAAGGGCTTCTGTGGATGAGCAGCAAGCCATGGAGTGGGTGCATAACATTGTCCAAGATGGCATGTAGTTTGGACAACGTCCTCCTCTCTGACACCACCAACAGAGAATCCAGCTCCACCCCCACAATGTCACTGGCCTTGCTGATCAGTTTGTTGAATTTTGCACCACTATTTTGCTTTGTACCCAAGCGCTGTCGTTACTGGCTTCATAACATAATCCAAGGAGTTCACAGCGCAGTGAATTACACCACCTTCTCCAGGATATGCATCTGGATGGCTGCTACTTCCTGCGTTACTTGAGGTATAAAAGAAGTTATCTTGTTGATTTGACTATTTTGGTGCACTGTTCTGGGTTCATTAAATCATCCGAGGGCGGACAGCTAGGATGTGAATGATTTGACAACACAATGGTTAAGGTTAGGTTTAGGCACAAAAACGACTTGGTTAGGTTCAGGGAAAGGTAATGGTTTGGGTTAAAAAAGGATTAAGGTTAGGGGGCCTTTGTCGTCATGGTTATAATAACTCATCACCAACACCCAACATCATCCCTGTGTAGTCTATCACAACATCAAACTTTTTCCACCTTTGCTCCTGACAAACAAAAGGCATTTTAACAACTTATTGCATTTTGTTGTGTGCAAAAGCCTCACCATGTTTTATTGTAATGTGGTAAGAGAATCTTGAGAAGTGTCTAGGAAAAACGGCTGTAAAGGTTATCAGGTAGTATACATGGCCTCCAGAATCAGTTACATTTGTGGGGTTATCTGTCACTTTCAAATGTACTCCGGGATTAAGGAATGAACCTATGCCCATTCCACAGACAGGCTGCTCAGGCTGGGTTATCTGCATGGGTTAGACTCAGCTACTCACTGCAAGAGACCCAGGACTATCAGCTTCAATTGGCTTGGACTTCATGCATGTGTAAACAACTGTTGCACATTTTGCTTTGGACTGTCTGACCCCTAATTTGCTTTGCTATGTGTATTTTAATTTGTTTTTCATACCGGCTGCAACCAACATTTCCCTCGGCTGGTGAATAAGATATTGAATATGATCATTGTAGAAAGGCCCAAACACACACACACACACACACACACACACACACACACACAACCTGATCTCACAGAATTCCATGAAATGAACAGGGCCCCTTAAAAGAGAATTCCAGTCGATTCCAACACGTAGCTCTGTTGTTTGAATGTGGAGTGCTGTCAGTAGAGAGAAAACTGAAACCAATCGGTGCTGCCTACACCGTTATCCTCCTGCTAGAGTTAGCACCCAACGGGCTTAAACAGGGCAAGTTTTAAACGT
>NC_045742.1:27409939-27424249 GCF_008692095.1 Etheostoma spectabile
TCTAAACATGCTCAAAATGTCATTACAATTACCTATTCATGTTTAGTTATTCCTTCCGAGTGCACACAGCGAATTTCACTGCAGTAGATGTGACAGTAAGGCGTATTTCGACTAGTGTGGACTTCCACAGAAAGCAGGAAATAAACAGAGTTACGTACACTGGCTAAATTAACGCAACTTTTAAGACGTTTTCTTTTTGTTGTTTTCGTCATCAACCATGGCCAAAATAGGCACTATTTTGTACCACTATTTTGCTTTGTACCCAAACGCTGTCGTTACTGGCTTCATAACATAATCCAAGGATTTCACAGCGCAGTGAATTACACCACCTTCTCCAGGAAATGCATCTGGATGGCTGCTTCTTCCTGTGCTACTTGAGGTATTAAAGAAGTTATCTTGTTGATTTGACCAGTTTGGTTAGTTTGTTCTGGGTTCATTAAATCATCCGAAGGCGCACAGCTGGCATGTGAATCATATGACAACACAATGGTTAAGGTAAAGTTTAGGCGCAAAAACAACTTGGTTAGGTTCAGGGAAAGATAATGGTTTGGGTTAAAAAATGATTAAGGTTAGGGGGCCATTGACGTCATGGTTTCAATGATACACACTTGGTTAAAGTTAGGGAATGATGGTGGTAATGGTAAAAAGAAACCAGTGTTGACTGTTGATAACAGCGATCTCCTTTGCTAAAGTTTGGCTGACTCATCCCCAACACCCAACATCATCGCTGTGTAGCTCTATCACAACATCAAACTTTTTCCTCCTTTGCTCCTGACAAAAAAGAGGCATTTTAACAGCTTAAAAGCTGATGCTGTAATTTTTACTAGGGGGAGACAGGTTTCAACGTTCTTATACATTGTAAGAAATGAAAAATCTGCAGACAAACCAAAGACAAGTGCCCAAAGGTTATTGGTTCAGGCCAGCGGCTCTTCCATCTCTTATCATGCATTTCCTTGTGAAGATGATGGCAGGAACACTTCCTTCCTGTCAGATTGCTTACAGGCCGATTACTTTTTTTTCTGTTCTTTTTCTATTTGTGGTAATTGCATTCAAATATTAGACACCTGGTCAGAATTCTAATTCTACCAATTTAAAATAATTTCTAAAGTTAGGTCTGTGTCTATTTCTGACCTTGAAAAAGGTAAAACAAATTGGATTGAGTTTTGCTGTTGCCACCACAGCCTCACCATGTTTTATTGTAATGTGGTAAGAGAATCTTGAGAAGTGTCTGGATAAAACGGCTGTAAATGTTATCAGGTAGTCCGCATGTTACATTTGTGGGGTTATCTGTCCCTTTCATCTGTACTCTGGGATTAAGGAATCAACCTTTGCCCATTCCACCGACAGGCTGCTCAGGCTGGGTTATCTGCATGGGTTAGACTCAGCTAATGGACAGTTTCAGAACCGCAAGGTTGTTTCAGAAGTATCACTGGAAGAGACGCAGGACCATCAGCTTCAATTGGCTTGGACTTCATACATGTATAAGCTATGTTGCACATTTTGCTTTGGATTGTCTGACCCCTAATTTGTTTTGCTATGTGTATTTTAATTTATTTTTCACACTGGCTGCAACCAGCATTTCCCTTGGCTGGTGAATAAGATATTGAATATGATCTTCTTAGAAAGACCCAAACACACACATACACACACACACACACACACACACAACCTGATCTCACAGAATTCCATGAAATGAACACAGGCCCTTAAACGAGAATTCCAGTCGATTCCAACACGTAGCTCTGTTGTTTGAATGTGGAGTGCTGTCAGTAGAGCGAAAACTGAAACCAATCGGTGCTGCCTACACCGTTATCCTCCTGCTAGAGTTAGCACCCAACAGGCCAAACAGGGCAAGTTTTAAACGTGTTCTTAGCCTCTAAACATGCTCAAAATGTCATTAAATGTGCCTACCCATGTGAAATGATTCCTTCCAAATGAACACAGCACATTTCACTGCAGTAGATGTGACAGAAAGGCATGTTTTGACTAGTGTGGACTAGAATCAGAAAACAGGAAATAAACAGAGGTATGTGCACTGGCTGAATTAACGCAACTTTTTAAGAGGCTAAAAACAAGTTTAAAACTTACCCTGTTTAAGCTTGTTGGGATCAAAATTTATCAGGAGGATAACTCGGTGTAGAAAGCACCGATTGGTTTCATTTTTCTCTCAATCGACAGCACTCCACATTTATAAACAACAGAGCTACTTGTTGGAATCGACCGGAATTCTCTTTTAACTCAAAATTTGTGGCAGTTTCACGGAATCACAAAAGATTCTGTGATGGGCCCCACAGAAGACTTTTGGGAAATGAACACGGTCCCTTAAGTTAAGGAAAAGGTTGTGGGTGGGCTTATGGTTCTGTGACAAGCAGGAAGAATGGTACGGATGGGTTTAGGAAAAGAAGAAAGTGACTTTAGGAAACATCACACACGGGACTTGATCCCCGGTCTCCCGGGTGAAACTCCTGTGTTTGACCCATCCACCACCCCAACCGATCTCCTTACGCAGATTTTTGATCTTTCATACTACTCACTACCATAGTCGGTCCCAATGCTACGTAATCTTCTCATTGACTTTAAATTGGCATGGTTTTCCGTGGTTAATGCAGTGTTAATAGTTTGTGATCATTTCACAGAATTCTGTGGGACCATGGTGCGCATGCACACACACACACACACACACACACACACACGCTGAGGACAAGCACAGCATCTCCCCTGCTGCATGTTGTGCACAAACAAGTCATGTCACTTTTCCGGTCACAGGCTTTCTCCATTGCCAAATTTGAATAGATGGTGATCCATAAATATTTAATTGGCCCCTTGTCCCCCCCCGAGAGGAGACTACAAACCCCTCAATGTCTGACTAACAAGACTGAGGGAAGAGGAAGAATAAACTCAGTATGGAGGAAGACAGAAAAAGAAAGGGCAGGAATAAACATATGATGTTTGTGTGCGTAAGACACCAGCAAAAGCGAAACGGGTGTTATTCCAAATTGGTGGATGCTTCACAGCACAGCGTGACAGTGATGTTCCATTGACGTTCATTGCAGGAATGGAGACAGTGACGGTGAGAGAGTGACAGAAGGAAGGAAGGCCAAAGGAGGACAGAGAGCAAGGGACAGAGGAAGGGATGCTACAACTGTGGAACTACACAATGTCACCCACTTCAGTAAAAGGAGATGAATAGACTGAGTTGAATAAAAGGGCAGGGAGGAGTGCATGATGCCCAGTGTGATGGATGGATGAGAAACATGAAAAAAGAGATGGAGATGGGATGATTCATCCTCTCTCCCCTTTTTCATGTATATGCTGTTCTATTAAAAAATGCCACATGTAAAACATAATGAGAATATATGATGATGACTTGACGGTTATTTGTCCCAGGCCTGATTACCATACAGTGATAGCAATTAAAAATGTCAACTTTTCCACTACAGTGTGGTTGTAGCTCCCCTGCAGAGTTGTAAATGTGATAAACTATATTGTTCAACAAAACACAGTATAGGTCTACAGAAAGGGCAGGAGAATTTTTTTGAGGTTTAACGGGCTAATACCAACTGTGATGCATCACATCGTGATTAAATCACTAAGCTATTTCTTCCTCATTTGGTTGTCGGACAACAGAAACAAACAAATATTTAAATGAGAACTGCATTAAAACACAGTATAGGGGACCTCAGAAAGGGCAGGAGGGACCAGAACAGAGGTGTAACACCTTGACGCCCATCAGAGTACATATAAAAACAACTTTGGTCAGAAATCCTTTTTCTACACATATACCAAGATTTGGAATGGCATCCCACATCACATCAGAACACTATCATCCATCACATATTTCAAAAAGCAATACAAACAGCTCCTTTTTAACAGTTACACTTACAGACATTAGCTGTCATCATTATCAGTATTGTCCAAGCCTTGTTTGCACTGTTTGTATTTGTCTAGCCCATGCCGATGTCTTGTCTAACTGTTTCTATCCTTATGTGCCTAAACTGTATTGTTGTTTTAGTTTTCCAAATTTTCGAGTCTATATCAATGTCCTGTACAAATGTACAAAAAAAACATGTCAGGCCCGTTTATATTGTAATGTAATGTTACTTTTTAACTTTTGTGTATAATAAATATGAATGTATGTATGTATGGGCTTTCTCTCTAGCTTCTCCAGACCAGGAGGACTTTTTGTCATTCTGGATAAAAAAAAAAAAATCAGCTTCCCTTTGTGAGGTTTAATGTGAAAAAAGTACTATGGAGCTTCACTTTTGTGTCTTTCCAGGTAATTATTAATTGTTGAGCATTGGGCACAGATTTTCCCTCACCTACAGCAGCTCGCACCATCACTTTGTTTTGCATCTTTACAGAAAGCAGAAGTACACCGCAATGTAAAATGCTATATTAAGTAAGCATGTGATAGCTTGTCATTTCTGCATCACTAGTGCCATTTTTTTCTACTAGCAGACTGACCCTCCAAGTGTGTGAACTCCAAGTGTGTGCACGCTTACAGTGCACACAAGTGGTATCTATCTTCTCATTTAACGTTTATGTAATTATTTCACCAGGTGGAACTACTCCTTTAAGACCAGGCAACTCATGCTTATGGTTAAGGTACCGAAAAGATTTGGTTTAGCAGGAAAGAATATAACATTAAGCAGAAGTGTGAAGAACTGGGGAAATGTGGAGAGAAAAAAGGGATGACGAATAAAGGATAGAGGGAATACAGGTAGCACAACTAGGAAGATAGGAAGGAAATAAAGACATAAAGGGGAGGATGAGCGGAAAGGGGAAGGAACTGAGTAAGACGGAGATAAACTGTGTTCTGACCTCAAGCAACAGCATCGCTGAGCTGCTGTCTGTCTGATTAGAGCTTGTGCACACTGAGTGTGGCACCAAGGACACCACAGTGATAGACAGGACTTAAAGGAGTAATAATTAATCCACAAGTGTTATTGACCTCTCGGGATCTGGTAAGAATTGCAACAATGTTAATAGAAAAATCTGTTGCAGTGTGAGTCTGCCTTTCCACTGCTAAGTATCAAAAGGTCGCCAGCGTAGTTGAGTGTCAACTTATGCAGCTACAGTACATTCTGAAAACAGCGGCCAAAACACCAATTCTGGCTCTAGACTATTTGGAGTAAAAAATATAATTTCATATTATAATATTTATTTATTTGACATTCATTACACTGTAACACTGTTTATATTTATATTTCTATAACAACAGGACTTTAAATTTGAGTCTTAACACATTTTTTGTCCTTTTCACAAATAACAAGTGCCCCAGTCAAACGTTTCTAAACCCACCCGTGATTCTGGCCTGTCATTTATTATCAGTCTCACGTGAACAGACAGTCATGCAAGTTAGCTGTTGACAGGTCTGTTAATCCAAGCTATTATATTAACAAAATAGGTGGTGCTAGAGTGACTACTTACAGGACCATCTGACAAACTATCGCAGCATGTTAGCCTATAACTAGTCACTCATTTCCAGAACTGTTTCAGTGCTGCAGTATGGTCTGGCTTCCAATGTCGTAGTCAAGACCACCTAAACCAAGACCAAGTCATCACCAAGACCAGAATGTATCAATACCGAGACAATACCAAGACTTTGAGGGGTTGAGACCAAGACAAGGCCAGCGAGAGTCCTACACTGCATGACATGATAAAATGCGGAAAATGCTAACCATAGGCACTCTTTAAATTCATCTGAAAGGTTTAAATTCCCATAAAAAACACTGCCAAGAAACAAATTAAGATGCTTCTTCACCTTGTGAGAAATACCTTGATAAATTAATCAAAAGAGAGTTGACTTGACCGGCCTGGAAAATACAATCCTGAGTCCTCTTTATCTGAGACAGAGACAAGACCAAGTAAAAATGCCATTCACAGCACTATTACCTTAAAAAATGAACCCTAAAATGTGTTACTTATTATCAGTTTGTGTACAACAAATATATGGTCTTCTAGTAAATTTCCATTCAAACATGCTTTGTTTTTAATACACAATACTAATTCTTATCCGGTTTTGCTCCGGCCTGTGGCCCTTTGCTGAATTTCATTTCCTCTCTCTCTCTCTCCCCTTAATGCCTTCATCTGTCCTGTCAAATAAAGGCCTAAAATGCCAAAAACAAACTCTTTAAAAACAGCAAATAAATTAATTTAATTTATAAGGACTATGGTTAACTGCTCCTCAGATCTCTGCAGGGTAAATCTAGGCAGCTAGCATAGACTGTTGAATCCAAGTTTTCTGTGGCACGACTAAAACAAAACAAGTACCTTCCCAGGTCTATTTGCTGAGGCACTGGGGCTCTGTTTGACGCTTAGCACCGCCTAAAACAATTATGATTGGTTTAAATACATGCTAATAAACCCAGAGCATATTTCTCTCCCATCCCGGAACGCTTTGTGGAGCCAGACCCTCTTCCGCAGCGCTGTGCAGGAAGATCTGGCAATGCGAGACTGGTACCGGTCTAGCAGCCACGAAGTTCCCTGCACGTTGCAGACACATGAAGACACTTTCCTGGAATGCTTGTACGTCTGTGTGACCGACACAAGTTGTCTGCAGAACGTCTTAAGCCTCTCAAGTGCATTCACCTGCAAGGTTGTGTGTCTTCCTGGCATACTCTGTGTAGGACAGCTGATTTAACACATGCCAGTCCTCATCGATATAGCGGCAAGTGTCACGGAGCTTTCTGCGATGAACGTTGTCCAGCAGAAAGAAACTTGCTACTTGCAAAGTTAGGTAGCAAGTAGGAAGTTAACTAGCAGTTAATATATTCTGTAGCCTGTTTTTCTTTGGCAATGAAAAAAGAATTACTTTTTACTTTTGTTTTAATATTGTTTTTAAGTGTTTAACTTATCGAAATTCTTAATGTCGATTAACAGTTATGCATAATAGTTAATTTTTTTTTTTTTTTTAAGATCATTTTTGGGTATTTTTAAGCCTTTACTGACAGCTGACATCATGCAAGGGGAGAGGGGGTATGACATGCACCAAAGGGCCGCAGGTCGGAGTAGAAATGGGGCCCGCTACGATACTATTTTGTGTCTGCTGCTGTATTTGCTGAATTAATCAATTGTGTAAAAGCAGTTAGTGGGGTCATCAATAGCAGTTCCTTGACCGTAAAGATCTAAGGTTTGTTTCTCACTGGATTTGACATCTTAAGGTTAAAGAAAAACTTTGCTGGGGTGCCCCTTAGAAAAATGTGGGGACATTTTGTGAGAGCCCTATATCCAAAATGGCTGCCATCAGCCAAGCTGGAAATTACCTTTTTAATAGTTTTGCCCACAGCGCTGCATAATACATGGTTTCTAAGTCTATTTGGGTCAGGAAATTCAAAAATGATAAAGATTTATTGATGTTACTTATATTTGACCTTCAAATTCAAGATGGCCACCAATTTTTGTAATAACTTCTAACTGGCATAACATATCTCTAAAGTTGACTTCTGCAGTAATTCTGCATACCTCACTCCCAATCAGTCAGCCCCCCCATCCAACTGACGTGCGAACACACTCTCTCTAATGTGTAGATTTCCACAGTTTCATGTCACTGGAAAATTCCTGGGTGCATTGAGCCACTCAACATTATTCACTAGTCCAAAGAAAATGTTATCATTGTGAATGTATGACAGTAAAGAGATAATGTTATGTGTAGAAGTTATGATTGATAATTAGTGTCAACTAACTTAGGTAGCTTGCCAACATTACCTCAACATCAGCACTGTCAGAACCTTTTGCAAATGACATCATGTACCACCATGTCTGTTGGATTAAGCGCATCCACCATACACATTTAAAGCCAGATGAGTCAATGCATCTCCAGAGTGTATCACTCTCAGAGGCAAATAATTTGTTCTTTAGACACGTTGATTCTGTCATCTTTACTGAGTGTGAGATCCGTTCAGTACTGTCTCTTTTATTAGATTACAAACGCATAGTCAGAGTATGGATATGCAGTGGGCGATATGAAATCATCATTAATGAGTATCAAGAGAAAATTGGCTTCAAAGAGAGAAGTGAGCTTAACAAAAGCGAGTGGGTCAATTATGTTGGGGGAGGAGGTGACTACATTGAGGCTGCAGTCTCATCCCTTGGCATCAGCAATGAGCAGCTCTTCCACAACTTGGCACCATGGCTATCAAAGATGATCAAAGAAACACCTAATGTTCCCTGGCCATCTTGCATTGATCATCTTGAGGAAGATGAACATTTGTGTGAGTTGCTGTTGAAGCTTTTGACTTGGCTAAAATAACCTCTCACTGTGAAGAGCAAGTTAATACTCTTGCCCAAAGACGCTTTGACATGGGACTCAAACTACCAACCTTCCGATTGGCAGGCGACCACTTTACCACTGAGCCACAGCCATATATAACCTTCCTTTCAGCATCAAGGATGATGAGCACGATCGTCGGGTAGCAAACCATCCAAAAGGCCCAGGACAGGTTCCCAGGTGCTACTGAGTTCAACCAACTCATGGTTAATTCTGGAAACAAGGTCAGACTACAGAAACTTTTAAAGGAACAGCTAAAAAGACAAGTGGGTCAGGTGCAGGGTGACATCATATACTGCGAGGGTCAATCAACTTGAGCAATGGCGTGGCTAATAGGGACTATGTCTTCAGACATCCAGAAGCTGAAACAATGCTGCTCTCTGCCTATGCAAAGGTGAGAGCCAGTAAGTATACTGGACCTGTTCTTCTAGACTGCAAGGACATAGATGTGTATGTCCAAGCAGCTTACGTCTGGCAGCAAGTCAGCGGTGATCTGCTGATCCAATGCAAGCATGTGGTAATCAACTGCCGTGCCATGCTCTCAAAAGAGGTTGCAGATATCCTCATACCTCTCCATGTGATCACTGGCAGTGACCACACCTCAGGATTTTATGGGAATGGGAAAAAGAAGGTGTTGGAGAAGGTGAAGATCAAATCTGAAGCAAGAGAGCTGCTGGGACAAGTGGGTGAGAGTGTGGAATTAAAATATAAAGTCAGAGCAGATATGAAGGCATTTGGCCTCTCCATAATTTTTGCTGAAGGTGCAGATGTGATGCCAGAGTTTCCAAATGGCACAAACTGAAGAATAAGCGTACAATCCGTCTCCCACTTGATGATGATGCTTTGAATCTTCATATGGAAAAGACAAACACTACCTTACATATTACCAGCTCCATTAAACCCTCCAAGAGCATTGTTCTCCCACAAAATTTCCCACATTTTTGTGAGGGGCAACCCGGCAACTTTTTTTTTTTAACCTTTATAGATTTCAAATCCAGTGAGAAACAAACATTCACTCTCTATAGATGACCCAACTAAATACCAGTATGTGCATGATTAAGTCCTGAGCATGTGTGTGTATTTCAGGCCTGTGTGTAGTGAATATTGAAACAGAGTGTAAATTGTAATTTTCCCACTTGGGGATCAATAAACAGTATACATTATTATTAATTATTTATATTGATTGCAGTTATCATAATGCCAATGAACATTGTGTGTCTTAATAGACATGTGTTGACATGCATGACACAGGTGTAAGATATTGCAGTGCCAGTTGCTAGTGATGGCCAAATGAAGCTTTGGGAACCAGTGTTTTTATTTTCTGAGCCCACTAGATGTTGCTCTTGGAGTCTTGGTATATTCTCAACTAATTGTTGAACAGAGAGCACCATCTAGTGCACTCAGATAATAAAGACACTGGTTCATGAAGCTTCATTCGGCCATCACTACCAGTAGCACACATTTTTGGCAGCTGTGGAAAAAAAAAACTGTAGTCTCAGTCTACATTTGTTGTATATGTGTGGCTTTTGTGTGAAAACTGATACAATGTAAGCCGAGTTTGTTTCCTCCCTTATCTGGCTGTGGAACAGGCCTCGCGGGATAGAGATTAAGAGGGACAAAAATAAAGAGATGCTGCTGAATAAAAACCCACATTGAGGTCTCCCCTACAATATGCTTTCATGGAGATAGAATTTAAAAGTTGTTACTTGTCCTCTTTTAAGCAAATGTGTGACATACAAATGTTTGTTGTGTTGGGAATAATATATGTTATGCACTTAATTTAGGTATGTGCCCTATGCTCAATGATATATATTGGTAAAACAATTTTGAAATTAATTTAAAAGTTTTGCATACCACAAAAACTGTGCTGGTTTGACTCTAATTATGTGACTCCAAAATCATAAATTGTTTTGCAAGCACTGGCAAGCAAAGATCTCCATATGTGTAAGCTATTAGCAAATGGATGTGATGCAAATAAAACATCGTTTGTACAGAGGATCTTAAATTTGATATGAAATGGCAGTGAGATGCAGCACTGAGAAGGTCACTTGCTCTAGGAAATATTCTTCTCACGAGTGAAAAGTCGAGTTGTACAACTGAGAAGGGAAGAGCACAAAGTGACACCCTCTACTCTTGTGTAAGTGATAAGGCGCCTGCACTACGTTGCGTGATTAGCTGTCTAAACTCATCCGTTGCCACCGATCTGTTGGGTTGGCAGGCAGTAATGGGTCCACAGGTACCACATACCAAGTTGATGCACGGCTGCAGGGTCAGGCAACATATTGGTTTATGAGACATGAAAAGGCAAGCAAGAGAATCAACAACAACAACCAAAAGACTAAAAGCATAGAAATACAATTGAGCTTAAGTAATTGAATTTTAGATTTAACATTTAGATTTTTACTACTATGCAAGTGAGTACATGTATGTGTGTGTATGGAAGTTGTGTATGCAAAGAGGTTTTTTCAAATGGGGGTACCAGTAGTGATGGAAAAACAAAGCTTCGTGAGGAATTTTCTTTATCGTCTGAGCCCACTAGACGGCGCTCACCGTTCAACACAGGGTAGAAAGCACACTGAATTGCCATTCCATGGACTCAGAAAGTAAAGAAAATGGTTGACAGAGCCTAATAAAGCTTTATTTGGCTATCACTAGGTTCCCACAGGGTTACTTTGCAGTACTTCAGGGGGTACGTGAGTATGTTTGGTTTATTTATCTATTTCTAATTTATTCTCATTTTCTTTGATCCCTTTTGGTTTATATTGATATTTTAGTTTTTCCTTTTTTCTTTCTTTTTCATCCTTGTTTTGTTTGCTTTTTCCGGCTTTAGGCTGCACCAAGACCTGTAAGAGGTTATTGGCCCGCTGCAGGTCGGACACCCAATAGAACAACTTAGCGGACATCAGGTCCTTTCTCACCATGCTGTCCCCCATGCCAGGTCAGGCAACTCTAACCCAACTCTAACCCAAGAAATCCAACAAATGAACCTAAAACAACTAAAAATCACCATAGACATGGCAGAACTACTTACATATTCAGATCTGAGACCATATAAAACTATTGGTGTGATCACATTTGTATATATCATTTACACAGCAAATTACTTGGTGGATGGATTTTTTGTTCATTTTGGAGTGATTATGGGAGGTACAACAGGCTCTGATTGCATCTGTGTGGTGTCCTGCAGCTGCGGATCACATGCATTTACATGACGCCTTCAAAGTGGCTTACCATCATCCTACCTAACACTTTTTTACAATTTCTGTGGACTGTAAAAAAAAGCTTCGATTTTTTACTAATAAAATTCTCAACTTTTTAACTCAGCACAGGGGTTACCACTGGGCGGGCGGGGGAGGGATATCATATTGGGGGGGGGTTGGGTGTACTCCCCAAGGGAAGTTTTGAGCATCAACAACTTTATTTCCTGTAATTGGATACACTTTTATGCACCATATTATGTTGGAAGTACCTTTATTTAGCCTATGTGAAGAAAAAAAATACAGATGACAATTCAAAATATATCAAAAATATAATTCAAAAAATCTGTTGTTGAGTGTCAATTGGCATTTTCAAGGGGGTATATGGAAATCCTGGAGCTTTCTTAGTGGCTATTCTGTTTATACCTGCGTATCACATGGACTACACCGCTGCTTTTACTCCCTGCAGGACGGTACTGGGTTTGAACCAGCCGGCTTTTCTGAGTTAGCCTGTGTGGGTTTTTCTCCGGCTTCCTCTCAAAATCTAAAGACATGGATTATATTAATTGACCCTAAATTGTGTGAATGGGAGTGTAAATGGTTGTCTCTTTGTGTCAACTCTGTGATTGGCTGGTGAGCTGTTAAGGGTGTACCCCACTCTAACCCAATGTAAGCTGGGATCAGCTCCCCTGTGACCCTCCAAAAGGAGAGCTTTTTACATCTTGGACAACTATAATTGGTAGTGAAACACTAAGCTGCTTAACCTTTTAACCTATGTTAACCTTTGGGGGAAATTCAGGCGTTATAAAGAGCAAGTCGAGAATGACACGCGCAAAGTTTGACACATGAAGGCTGTTTTCACATTTTGTTTTCACTGCTGAACTCACCTTTAATCTGAATTCTGAGTACAAACAGCAGGATTTTGTGACATCACAATTGGTTTGGCCAATCATGGTTAGGGTCAGGGTTAGTGCAATTTACACAAGTGAGATGTGGAAACTTGAAGCCTCCAGTGCACATACAGAGTGGAATGGTCTCCTATTAAACATATAAAATTAAACATGTTTGCCCATTCATAGATAGATTCACATACATTCATGAGTTTGTCAGTGAGGGAAAAGGAAAAGTACTTATGTACAAAATGTAGAAATTGTTTATTATTGTTGTGATAAAAAAACATGCCAGACACAAATTGTTACTCAAATCACAGTATTTGCATATGTCTTTAAACATCTGGAGGGGATATTTTGTATTTTTGATGGCTACACAACTCCTCCATGGATAGCTTGATCTCCCCAGGTCAGCAACATTCAGCTTTAAAACAATCAATGAATACCAGACAGCTGGAAAACTAAGGAAAAAAAGAGACTATTTTAGACATGACACAACACAAAACAAGTTTGCCTTTCTAGCTCCTTGAGCAAACCTCAGATCAAAGAGATACTTTAAAAACTATCAAACTAAAAAAGCATATGCACTAGTAACGTGATGTTGTCACCTCCTCAGGTGTGTTGAAACAGAACAATGGCCTTATTATAGAGGCGATGGAAAGATGCAAGTGTTGCATTTAGTAGGCTCATAAAATAAAGAAAATGGTTCACAAAGTTTCATTTGGCCATCATTACAGTATAGTTGAGGTCAGACATGTTAGGGGACATAAACAAAAGATTACTTTTTTGCGCTTTTTTCATTTATTTGAAAGTGAAAGTGGATAGACAGGAAAGGTGGGAGAGCAATGGGGGATGACACGCAGCAAAAGGCGGAAAGTTGGAGGACTCACCAGGGCTACATGGGGGCGCACACTCTTGCTGGGTGAGCTAGAGGTCACCCTGAAAAACACATTTTTGAATGGAGGGAGACTTTAACCATTCATTAACTAATTAATATAGCTAGCTGTTCGAAATACTCTCAAATGAGTGAATGATTAAATTAAAATTTGTGCAGTTTGGTGTAGGTTCATCATCTGCTTTACGTTTACCTGTCAGTCTTTTTACGTGTTTTGTGCTACGTAGTGCAGTAACCCCCTTTTATAACACCCCCGAACCAAACCAAACCCCCAGTTTGGGAACCACTAATGTCGCTTTGACAGATCTGGGTCTGGCTAGTCCACCTAGCATTCTGGGATGGGAGAAAAATGTGCTCTAGACTATTGGCATTTCTTTAAACCAATCACAATTGCCATGGGCAGCGCTGAGTGCTTGACAGAGCCACAGTGCCGCTGCAAAATAGCCTCAGAAAGGAACCTATTTTTGTGGAACATGTGTATGTTCAAAAGCAGTTTTAGTCATGCAACAGAAAACTCAGATTGGACCGACAGTCTAGCTAGCTTTCTGGATTTACCATGCAGAGATCTGAGGAGCACTTAACCATAGTCCTCAGAAATCCGTCAGAGTTTAGAATTACAACACAAGTGGAAGGTACCGGTCATCTGGCCGAAAACAATGACTTTCTGCAGAATTTCTGGTGACAACAAAAAATCCCGGTAGTGGAAACTGGGGAACCACTGATGTACACTTTGCATAGTAAGCTGTTGTGGAAACTGACTGAACTCACTAATAATGATTTGTTTTTGGATTCTCTAACTCCTAATTTCCACTGGTTGCGGAATTTTTCCGGACGCTGGAGAGTTCTGCAGTAATTCAGCACATGGCAGAGCGTACCCCCCCAACCGCTCAGGGCACTGGTAGCCCACTCACTCTGACATCTCTCCATTTGTGCAAGATTAGGTCCTGAGCATGTGTGTAGTGATTAATAACAAACAGAGTGTAAATTTTAATTTCCCCACTGGGGATCAATAAACCGTATAAAAAGAAATCTCGTGGGTCCTCGTGACTTCAGCTGTCA
>NC_045742.1:27424259-27428505 GCF_008692095.1 Etheostoma spectabile
CAGCCGTTCCGCAACAAATCCAGACCTGGTGATGGACAGTAAAGCACGGACCTGACACGCAATGGAGCCGATCTGCAGCCACTCTGCAACTGGTGGAAATTAGGAGTAACCCTGCCCTTCGCTATTGGGAGAAGAGACAGCAGCATTCAGCACGCCATCCTACCATAGTTGACAAGTTGGACTCAAGTGCCTCTTAAAGATTATTGCACAACCATGCCATTTCAAATTGCATTGCCAAGTACACTGAGATTATTAACAAAGCTGCATTGTGTTTTGCAGTTGACTGCGGAGAAGCAGTAACAGTTGGCTCAGAGCCAGTGTACGAATATATTAATGATGATGCAAGAAAAGCTTGTAACTCTGATTTTCCCATTTTCTCACTTGAATGGAATGTTTACATATTCTTCAATGTGCTGAGTATGTTTTGTAATCCTCAGACTCATTACAAACCCACTTAAAATTGGGAAGGGGGGGAATCAATCGGCAAAACGAGAGCTTAGTTTTTAGCAGCTGAAAAGCTTACATTTAAAAAAAGTCCATGGCACCATATGAAAAGCAAACAAAATGCATGCTTCCTGCCTGAATACGTGAGTGAGTGACTGATTAAGTGACCTGTCACCGAGTTATGTCCAAGAAATTCTGCTGCTATGAGTGACATGTTGACAGTTCAGTAAATGAAATCTAGCATTTTACTGCCAGCAAGCCACTCAGGCAGTGCTTGGCCTTTTCTCTGGGATTTGCATGGGGAGTGTAGAATATCATACGGAAACACACAGGAAAAACACACACTTCATCAGAGAAGAATGGACAAGCTGACGACACAACACGTTAACAGTCACATACAGTTCCTGACAAAAGTCTTGTTGCTTGTCAAATTGACCTGAGTGCCGCTGAAATATATTTCTAATCAAGATTTATTTACAAGAAATGGCTCTTTTAATCCCAACCGCTTTTTAATAATGTTTCAGTGCAAAACGAAACTGTCAAAAGTCTATATTCACACTTGGTAGCCCATTGAGTCATTTTTGCAAAGACATAAGTGTTGTCGCCTTGTCATATCAATTAGGTCTCAGGTGTGTATAAAAACACCCCAGTACACTAGACCTTCACATCACTGCAACAGACATCTGCAAACATGCCAAGATTCACCCTGAGACTAAAGTTTGGATTATCAAGAGGCTGAAGACCGATCCACTGCTGATGTGGCAGCACCTTCAAGTTGTCTCAGCGTCAAGTACAGAGGATTAAAAAAACATTTGAAGACATTGGAGATGTTTTTGACAAGCCCAGGTCAGCAGACCCCGCAAGCCAACTGCTCGAGAGGACCGTTTGTTGGCTCAAAAATCCAAACCAGCCATTTTCCACTGCAGCAGAGCTCCACCGACCTGGTCCCCTGAAGTCCCTTTGTCAACCAGAAGTGGTTGTCATTCGGCTCAAAAGCCTCCATGGTCGAATCAGTGCCAAGAAGCCAGCACTAAACAATGACAATTTAAACCGTGTGGCATTTGCCAACCCACAGCCTGTAAGGATGGACGCTGGGAGAGAAGAAAGTGGATTTTTCAGATGAATCTTCTGTTGATACACCACAGTTGCCGCAATATTGCAGGAACCACTGGAGCCCGCATGGATCCAAGATTCACCCAGAAAACAGTGAAGTTTGGTGGCGGAAAAATCATGGTCTGGGGTTACATCCAGTATGGGGGTGTGCAAGAGATCTGCAGGGTGGAAGCAACATCCATAGTCTCAAATACCAAGAAATCTTAGCTACCTCTAATATCCCCAACCATAAAAGAGGCCAAATTCTGCAGCAGGATGGTGCTCCATCGCATACTTCCATCTCCACTTCAAAGTTCTCAAGGCGAAGAAGATCAGATGCTCCAGGATTGCCGGCCCAGTCACCAGACATGAACATCATTGAGCATATGTGTGGTAGGATGAAAGAGAAGCATGGAAGACCAAACCAAAGAATATTGAGACCTGGGAGGCATGCAAGACTGCTTTCCAAGCTATTCCTGATGACTTCATCAATACATTGTATGAATCCTTGCCAAACCGCATGGGCATTCCTTCAAGCTCATGGAAGTCATACAAGTATAATTTGAATCTCACAGCACCACTATTTAATTTGCTGACATATTTTAGTATTGCAGTAAATTGTTCAATTTATGTATAGGTTGACAAAACTTTTGTCTTGCCAAAATGTGACCTTTCTGTCTTGTTTAATAATAAACTTTTTTAGTGAACTAATTTATTTCAGTGCATTGAACATCATTTTGGGAGGGTTTTAGCTTTTTCATATAGCTATTTCTTACACCAATTGATATAAAAAGTCAGTTAATAGCTGGTGTTTCTACAAAATAGATAAGCGACAAGACTTTTGTCAGGGACTGTAGAGGATGAGCCCGCTCCTGTTCATCAGACACAAACACTGAATATGTTAGAAATATTTCTCCTTGCTCTGGAAAGCAGTGCCGCATGGCCTGGTTATGTTATTACCTTAGCAACAAGCTGCTTTGTATCCTAGCCGGTGAGTGTGTGCGTGTGTGTTTGTGTGTGTATGTGCGTGAGTAAGTAAGTAAGAGAGCTAGACAGAAGCAGAAAAAGAGAGAAAAAAACATGAATTTCTTTTTTGTGTGCAGCTGATCTCTATTCATGTATTTGTGTGTGTGTGTGTTGTCTTAATGTGTGTTTTAGCCAACACATTACTGTGTGAGGCAATTGAATATACTTGTGCATAAACCTGGATTAGGGTTCTTTGCAGCAGCAACCGGGCCCACTGTGACCTGCAAATGGTTTAGTATTCACAAAACAAATATTGGATTACATTTACACATGCCTGTTACCGTACCAGCAGCTCAACAGCCCTGCTGCTTAGGGCTTACTGTAATTGTTGCAGTTATGGTTAATTAGCTTGCAAACACTGAGGATTCAATCTCAAATCAATATGTGGAGAGAAAAATGTGTGCACGGGCTGCTGACCCACAGGTACCTTTTAAATAAAAAGGAAACACTTAAAGAAATGAGGAGCCAATATGGAAACTGGTACGAGTAGCATTTTAGCATCACTATTTCATTACCATCCTTACAGTATGATTGATAAAAAAAAGCATAATTACTGTAACAAGCAAGGGCATTCTGAGAACACTGGCATCTTATACAGTTTCTTCTACAAATCCTATTGTTCTGATGAGAAAAAATTAAAATGAATGCAATTCTTCTACCTCAAAATTGGAGTTAAAGCTTTAAGAGATCCTGGCAGCCGCATACGGTTTGAGTTAAAGGCTGATAAGAAGTATCACTCCCAAACGTTATATCCTATTTAAACAAAATATGCCTGGCACAGGGATGGTAGACAGGACACAAAGTGTACAGAGAATTGTCTGAATCTTAAAGGGGTGATAGAATGGTTGTATAGAGTATATCACACTGTTCCTTGAGGTCTTCTGGGTATGTAAGATTTGTGGGCTGAAATGTTGCTTTGCTGTTCTTTTGGCCCTTCAACCACCCTGCTAAATTGACCTGGCTTGAAAAACGAGGGTGTCGTGTCCATTTATCTGGTCTGCTCAGGGAATATGTTAAATTAGAGCGCGCGGGATTGGTTGTTTGTGCAACGAGCCTGACAGAGCAGATGGAGACTTTAGCTGTCGAACGGTATCTGCTTGAGCCTGAATCAGAGGATGGATCTGATGTAGAGGAGCCACTTGCCAGTAGATTGGAAATGACTCTTCAGACTGTCATTTAGCATTTACTTGCATTTTCAACACATAGCCCAACATTTGCCTTGAGCAGTGGCTACACTAGTGTAATACTCACGTCAGTGTTGCAGCCTAAGAATAACTTGTATTAGCATTGTTTTAGTTATGTAAGCAACATAAGTTAAGTGCACACGGACAAATATTTTACTACTGTACCCGCATCGTATTTCGAGTCAAGATGTCTAGTCATCTAGAGGTCGCTCAACAAGACAGTCTCTGATTGGATTGATGAGGTACGTAAATTGTTAACAGTAGTAGTAATATTGAATCTTCAACAGGAGTGACATTTAGCTGGACAGGAGACTACTATTTCTGTTTCGTTGTATGCTACGTCTAAAGCATTATTACTACTCTCGCCTGTGTCAGTAGGTCAAATCTTATCTTGGAAGTACTATCCTGCTGATTAGATCATCTGACTTTGAGATTATTACCGTCTTAACATGTAGTAATATGTAAAATTACAACTACGGTACATACATCTTACCTTGGCA
>NC_045742.1:27428991-27429114 GCF_008692095.1 Etheostoma spectabile
CAATCATTACTCTGAAATCTAAAAGATAAAAAATGTGGTTGTCCACTACACCCTGTTCCCTTTGTAGGCCATGCAGACCCAGGGCCTATAGGACTTGGTGAGCTGGTGCTGGGTTTTCTTGGT
>NC_045742.1:27429181-27429344 GCF_008692095.1 Etheostoma spectabile
CAGGGCAGTATGTCGGGTTGGGTGCCTGTCGAGCTGAGCACACAGGTCCTGGTGCACATGAATCTGCCGAACTGCTTCCAGATAAGGAAGGGGGATGGATGATCGCCTCGAACACCAGTCTCATCAGGTCTAAGACATAGCCTGTTGTGTGTGAAAAGTCATT
>NC_045742.1:27429433-27429557 GCF_008692095.1 Etheostoma spectabile
TTTTGTTTGTAATAAAAAATATATTTAAACTTACAAATTGTTGGCTCCGTCTTCACTTCTTTGACAGTGTAACCTCCCCTTTTGGCCTTTGGGAACAGACGTCTGTACATTAGTTTCCCCTTGG
>NC_045742.1:27429845-27429975 GCF_008692095.1 Etheostoma spectabile
AAACATAACATTCAAGTAAACAGTATAAAAAACAATTTCTTTGGGTCTTTATCCTTCAAGGTTTAAATTGCAATTTGTTATATGTCTGGGGGGATGGGGCTCTCCCTAGGGGGGTCTGGGGGTATGCCCC
>NC_045742.1:27430073-27430170 GCF_008692095.1 Etheostoma spectabile
AAAACTGTAGGGTTAAGAGCCTTTGCATTGTTGTAGTATCAACAGGTTTTAGAGCATTAAACATTTACATTATTTAAATTATTAACTTCTTATGATA
>NC_045742.1:27430180-27430280 GCF_008692095.1 Etheostoma spectabile
AATATAGTCTGCTGTGCATGTCATTGCCCCGCTGATATGGTAGATCTCACTCAGACCGTCGCACAGACACAGAGGCTCATTTGGGTCTCTGGTCTCTGAC
>NC_045742.1:27430463-27430593 GCF_008692095.1 Etheostoma spectabile
GCACCTGGGATGGCTCGTGAAAAAAAATGTTCTCAGTATGCGACAATTCAAAACTTCCCCAGACAGGGAGCACTCTTGAACCCCCCACAGTCTCTGAAAGCACAACTAGTCGATCACGAGCGGCTCAACA
>NC_045742.1:27430657-27430799 GCF_008692095.1 Etheostoma spectabile
GAAATTGGGGGTGTGGCGTGTGCGCGTGTGAAACCAGTCAAATGCGTGTGTCTCACGGACAATGCGTGAGAGTTGGCAGCCCTGCCTTTTACACACACCAAGCAAAATACTCCAGTTAACTTACAGCAAAAGCAGTTGCTAA
>NC_045742.1:27430931-27434167 GCF_008692095.1 Etheostoma spectabile
AACAAAACCAGTTTCTGCAGACAATTTGTCCCCCATTCACATTTGCCTTTTCTAAAGAGATTGTATTGTTGAATGACGACGTTCATAGGGCGTGTACATGCCTGCAAAAGGCATCTTCTCTAACGAATGAGAACCACGAGTTACATAGATTCTATCCTTTAACCTTTGTGCCAAGGTTCAGTAATGTCTGGCCCTCGTCCTCTGGGCCCCCCTTACTGTATTTACTTTTTGGGAAAATAAAGACTATTTTTTCATTTTATAAAACATCAAATTAATTATTTACAGTTACATTTAGAGATGCACCGAGGTTAGAGAAGCACCATAGTGGCCCACGTTGCATTATAGTATATAGTATAGTATATATAGTTTTTATATATAGATAGTAAGCTCAATTTGTTTCTCAGATTTTTGCTCATGTTTAACACTTTGTGCACATTCAAAATATACTCCTCCCATCTCTGTTGTCCGAGATGTGGGAGAGTTGTAATATAGTCTGCTGTGCTGTCATTGCCCCGCTGATATGGTAGATCTCCCATAACCGTCGCACAGACACAGAGGCTCATTTGGGTCTCTGGTCTCTGACAAAGTTTAGAGGAGGCTGTACGCTCTCTTCATCGGAGTCTACGCACCGGATGCAACGCGTCACTGCCCCCCCAGCAGAGCGGTCCACCAGCCGCGCTGCTCACCTCTATGTTACAGAGAGTGACACGAAGCGACGGACGGGTCTGTGATCCTCAGAGCTCAGACCTGAAGCCGGGAAACGCACCTGGGATGGCTCGTGAAAAAAAATGTTCTCAGTAGGCGACAATTCAAAACTTCCCCAGACAGGAGCACTCTTGAACCCCCCACGTCTCTGAAAGCACACTAGTCGATCACGAGCGCGCAACAGCTAGATCTATAGATAAACTCATCTTTCAGAAATTAGACCAACCGGGTCGACACTTCAGCGTGAGAAATTGGGGGTGTGGCGTGTGCGCGTGTGAAACCAGTCAAATGCGTGTGTCTCACGGACAATGCGTGAGAGTTGGCAGCCCTGCCTTTTACACACACCAAGCAAAATACTCCAGTTAACTTACAGCAAAAGCAGTTGCTAAACCTCTAAGCTGTGCCAAAGCTGTACTCTAACCAGTGTTGTTACAAGTGCCTTACAGTTAGACCAGCTTAAAACTGAAATGATTTACATTTAGACAGCCGGCAATTAGGCCTGATGTCTCACTCCTTCACTGAACAAAACCAGTTTCTGCAGACAATTTGTCCCCCATTCACATTTGCCTTTTCTAAAGAGATTGTATTGTTGAATGACGACGTTCATAGGGCGTGTACATGCCTGCAAAAGGCATCTTCAACACACAATCTAACATTCAGTCATACCTGTTTTATACAAACACATTCCTACCCATTGTCCAAATTATTTTCACCAGCCTCCCCACAAAAGAAATGCAATTGATTGAGATCAGACCAATCAGTGATATCCAGATGAATAGTTTATTCCTACTATAGTAGTTCACTAGTGTTGGGATGTATCCCATATTTATAAAAGTCACTCACTCACATGGTAACATTAGATAACACGGCTCTGCTAAATCCTACCCAGCACAATGCTACACAACACCATAAACGTCGGTTTTTGTAAGAATAAGTAGAAAGGTACCTTGTATGATATGAGGTCTTGATGTCTTATGAGACAGTTGTCCCCCGAGATGACACACCTCAGCGCATCTGTTTAGCAAGCTGCATCTTTCGTGTCTTACTTTCTTGTGATGTGCTCTGAAATAAAAAAAACTGCAAATCATACATTGCAGTCTTATACACACCGTTTTCACGAGATTGACTCGATTCATTGAATGATAACGTTTCTAGTTCTGTTGTCAAAGCAAACGGATGCTAGCTAGCTACCTAGCTGAGTAACTTACAGCTTAACGCTAGCTGCAACCAAACTGTCAATTCACTCACTGCAGTTGAGCTTTCTGCTGAAATACCATAAAAATTAGCCTCCAAAGTGGACAAACATGCATCGTGAACTATAGATGGACTACATGACAACACAGGGTATTTATTCGAATGGAACAGTTAGGAAAATGAAACGTTAGCCCCTTTCCCATTACAGTTGTCACACACCATTCAGCCTATGCTAGCTACAGGATACGTTAGCATTGCTAATGTTACTGTTAGCGATGAAATCATACTTACAGCTTGTGGTTGGGATGACCAGACAGTCGGAACAGCAACCGCAGCTTAGCAAATCCTGCTTTAAATTGTAAAATTTTTTTTCATGACCTGTAAAAACAAACCATGAGATTGTTGTTATTTCATAATGTTGAATGAGCAGGAAGCATAAAGTAGCTTGAGTTAATGAATCTAGTTTTAGTTACCTGAGGTATTTATTGGCAACATATTTTCTCTCACCTGGGGCATTTGTGCACAGTTTCCACAAGAACACCTGCCAAGGTAAGATGTATGCACCGTAGTTGTAATTTTACATATTACTACATGTTAAGAAGGTAATAATCTCAAAGTCAGATGATCTAATCAGCAGGATAGTACTTCCAAGATAACATTTGACCTACTGACACAGGCGAGAGTAGTAATAATGCTTTAGACGTAGCATACAAACAGAAATAGTAGTCTCCTGTCCAGCTAAATGGACGTCCTGTTGTAGATAACATATTACTACTACGTGTTAAATATTACGTAACTCATAATCACAATCGAAGAACTGTCGTTGTGAGCAGCTCTATGAACTAGACATCTTGACTGACTGCGAAGTAAATATGTGTCCGTGTGCACATTAACTTATTGTCTTACGATACAAAGCAGCTAATACAAAGTTATTCTTGCTACAACACTGACGTGTGAGTATTCACTAGTGTAACAACGGACGCAAATGTTGGGCTATGTGTTGAAATGCAGTAATGCTAAATGACCAAACTACCAGTCTGAGAGTCTTTCCAATCTACTGGCAGTGGCTTCTCTACATCAGATCCTTCCTCTGATTCGGCTCAACAGATACCGTTCACAGCTAAAGTCTCCATCTTCTTCTTCTGTTGCTCTGTCAGCAGCACCAAAGCTCGTTGCACACCAACCATCAGCGCGCAGCTTATTTAAATATTCATGAGCAGACCATATACGGCAGAACACCTCTCGTTTCAAGCCAGGTCAATTTAGCAGGGTGGTGGGGGGCCAAAGAACAGCAAAAGCACATTTTCAGCCCAACAATGTTACATCACCCTATCAGA
>NC_045742.1:27434192-27434691 GCF_008692095.1 Etheostoma spectabile
AGACCTCAAGGAACAGCGTGATATACTCCATACAACCATTCTATCACCCCTTTAACTTGTAGAAAAGACGTTGGCGCAAAAGAGACATAATTGGCAAAAGGGCCACAGTTACCGTGCCGGGCCAGAGAGGAGCCAACATCACCAACAACGGTCCACTCTTGTATAAATGTGAGACTGGCCCCTACAACACTGACCACCTTATCCTGTTTTTAGTAGACCTGTATGAAAGACAGGTGCCAGAGGCAGAAAGGGGAAAAGTGGGAGAACACTTGCCAATATATGTGATCACTTGGGACAATGTGGCTTTGCCCCATTCCTGTGCAGTCACAGGCTGGTTTGATGCCCACCCGAGGATGATGTCCCTTTTCCTTGCCCTGTACTCCCCTTTCCTCAACCCCATTGAGGAGTTTTTCTCAGCTGGGAGTTGGAGGGTTTTTGACCATTGTCCACAGGACCAAATGTCCCTCCTGGAAGTAATGGATGCTGCATGCCAAGACAT
>NC_045742.1:27434701-27435249 GCF_008692095.1 Etheostoma spectabile
CACTGCCAGGGGTGGATAAGGCATGCCAAAAGATTCTTCCCAAGATGCCTTGCCAGAGAAGCTATCAGGTGTGATGTGGATGAGAGTATGTGGCCAAATGCAGACCAAAAGACCGGGCAGATTAGAAGATGACTATTTTTTTTCTGTGGCATTATCTGTATAAAAAAATGCAGTTTCTGTAATTCAATCTGATATTAGTGTTGTTATGACATTGGGCAATGCCTGACTAAATGTTCCTGTTGGAAGAGAACAGATGTTAGTGTTTTGGAATAATTATTTGATTTTGGGACAGGTTTGCAGTGACTGAGTGGGTTGTGTTACTGTATTATTGTATTTAAAAAATTAGTGTTGGAGTTAAGTTTACAATGTGTGATTTTGAACATGAAATTATCTGTTTTGTCAATTGTGTGTTGTAGGTGTGTTTAGGAAAGTTGTTGACAGTATTGAAAAAATTGCCATAGCAATTGTAAAGAACTGTAAGGTGCATGGGCGTACATTTAATTTCAACAAATAGGGGGGTGGGGGGGGGAGAGAATTAAACTTGACAA
>NC_045742.1:27435259-27456952 GCF_008692095.1 Etheostoma spectabile
ACTGAGACCTGAGCCTTGTAGTAAGCAAACTAGCCAGCTGGCCGGCCACTAAATTAGGAAAGTTTAACAACTTAATGTTTCATTCAACACTCTTGTAACTGTGTAAAAAACCACAATCCTCTCGATGGATGAGTTGACTTTGTTTGGCTCATTTTGTGGAACAAGTGTGTAGCATGAGAGCACGGTGGGTGGTGTCACTGCCTGATGGGAGTCAAGTGCAGATTTGAGTCGTGCGTGTGTTACGAGTTTCAAAGTTGAGTAACTGGAGTAACAAATGATTTTATGTTGGTTGGGATTCACTACTCAACTCTTGCGGATAGAACCCTGGAAAACCAAATTTCAGACAGCGAGTGAGTGAATGAACCGCCTTTTTCGTCGCCAAATCTGTCTTTATTACAAATTCTCATATAAAACAATATTCAATATCATTTCCCTAGTGTAAACATTTTTCAGTTCAATTTAAGCACCTTAATGCTACTTTCAGTGGGCAAAATCTTCCAGACTGTTTACTCTAGCACATAACAAAATAAATACCGATGCTACTGTATCGTTCTAATAATAATATCAAAATAATAACTCATATTTTACTCTATATAGCTCTATCTATATATACCTGTATATTATAATAATATCATAGTGTAAGTCATAAACCCTCTTTAACAGAAAACAAAGATCCAAATGACTTCGGAGTCAACACATAAACCATCATTCACCTAGGGACAATTGCTCAACTCACAATACATTATAATATAATACATTTCAATATAATACATACTAACTCTTAGGAGAAACTCCCTCTTAAGTGTCAAACGTCACAACCTTTTAACATTAACCATCTTGTCAGGATATAAACCACAAAATAAATCATCAGGGAGTGGGAGCACAATCACACATACAACCCCTAATACAATTAGCTAGCCGCTAGCTCTATTGTTAATGAAACCCGTTTCCCACGGTTATAAATGCAGCACTTTAGCTCGGCTTTACACATAATAAATTACATAGCTAACCCACCCCAGCTTCAGTACACCATACACATTTCAGAAGGCAAAGAGCTTTGTCATTTTTACCGAGTACCAACCTGGTAAACAGAATTTCAGAGACAGCGAGTGAGTGAATGAACCGCCTTCTTCGTCGCCAAATCTCTGTCTGAGAGACGGGGAGGGTGTCTGTCACCTGAACGCCGCGGTATCCTGATTCCCGCACTTTGGTTCCGCCCTTTTTGTTTCCCTACTACATTACTATGGTCTTGACTAGTAACACCGAAAATTCGTACTAAACGATACGCTGGTTATTATAGTATCCCTTAAGGGTGTATCACACATGCATCACCTTGAGACAAGTAACCTACAAGATGCTAACGAGACTTCTGTATTGTCAACACAGTAAAAATGGACCTACTTAAGGAAGTTCATTACGATTTTGAAATGATTTCCATCTTCTGTTATTGTTTATGATAAAAAAAAATTAATTGTTTTATGGATTTTACAAATTTCAGTATGACACGTTATGCCGTAATCCTTTTAAATCTGAGTATGTGCAACTCAAATCTGCACTTGACTCACATTGGGTATTGAGAGGTGGAATTTGCAAGCTAGTTAACTAACTGTCCATCAAGTTACCAAACAAGCTAAGTAACGTTATAACTGCTAACATAGCAATCGCATGGAAAAAGACATAATCTTTTTGTCATTACTAAATGAATAATGACTCAGCATCATCTGTATTAGAGAAAAAAATCACTTTATCCGTGTCTAATCTGATCAAAACAGGCTGCCCAGGCTACTTGCTGATGCGAGTCCCACCAGACTTCTGTGTACCTTTAGCGTAAAGGAGGAAACCAGGCAGTGTACCAAACCACTGTGAGGCTAGGGAGGGAGGACTAAGAATGTTTCTTAACTTAAAACACTTTTTTTTTTACACAGCATGGTTTTAATGATATTTTTAAGGGAGACAGTCCTCAGGCCCGACCCTCCTACAATTTCTGACTATGTTAAGATGTGCCCGCTGAGGACCTACTGGCAGCTACGGCCGTGGTTTAGCTTTGTGTGAAAAAAGTACAAGGACCCATAAAGTCAGTTTGACCACGGTACTATCTGTCTTTATCTGAGATGTGCCAGAGAAGAGGAGGGATTCAATATGGATATCAACAAAATCTCTTTCCACCATGTACTGTATTTCTGTTGTCGACCAAGGCCGAAATGATCACTATTGCTACTTTGTACCTGGAATGGAAATCCAGGATACGCAGCTACACTATTTTTTCCTCCATTTCTGTTTCAACATCAGGACATTAGTGACTTCAGCAGAATCTCAACGCTGATAGGCTTCTAATTGTTGTGTAACTCGCCCATTGAAGAAGTGATCTCAGCTCTGCCTTTAATTACTAAACAGGTTTAAACTTCTTATTTTTGTTCTTCTTGTCATTTAAACCAGTTTCAAAAACATAAACATGCTCAGTGCAAATGTGAATACCATTATATTTCAACTGTGAATATTAATCTGAGAAAAGAGCAAATGAGAAGAGAGTTGCTGTGCAACAAATGGTTTACATCTGAAATCAATAAGATTAGGACAAACTCTAAACAGAAACTTCAAAGACATTAACAATAAAAATTATTTGAATGTACAAAAAGCCATAGTTAAAAAAACACATTTGGGTTACTGGGCACAAAAAAGAACCTTGTATCTCACTGTTTCATTATGAGAACAGTTATGGATACTTACTGAAATTTGTTAAAATTGCTAACACTATTTCCAAATTCCTCTTTACAGCAGATTCTACAGGAAAGCACACTATATTGTATATATACTATATATAAGTATTGCTGACATGTTCCATTGAATATCCATGGGAGTAATTTCCTTTGAAGCAGCAACAGACCAGATAATGTAAAATTAACCTGCATCTTCTGAGAATGAAGCAGTTGCTAGGTTGTTCAAATATGACATGCAAGATGTCTCTCTAAGCTTCTCTCTCTTTCTCATTCCTTCATGCTTTCTCTTGTCACACTATCATCCCTAGCTTCCTCCATGCCCTTCCCATACTCTGCCCATACCCATTGTGTTAATAGATCATCTCACCTATTCCCCTTCTCATCCCATACCCATAGCCATTCCTTCCATTTCTCACCGTGTTGTTACCGTCTATGACTTTCTGTTTCCTCCTGTTATTTTTTAATCTCACTGCCTTGTCCTTTCTATTCCCTCTATCTGTTGGAAGCAGATACACATAATTGCAGCGTTGGAATGGAATTCCCTCTCTTTGATTTCCCCCTGGACTGAAAAGGTGTAGCTATATGTGCCAGAATACTAACAGTTTGTTGTTTGAGGTCCATTGGAAAAGAAATGAGTAAATTATAAACAGCCAAGGCACATTTTCAGCGAAGGTGGATGGATTCCACTGAGATGCAGCATTGTCCGGGTCAGGGAAATATACTGTAGTTTCTTTCTAATGCAGGGAATTGCACCTGTCTTGAAATGGTTATCAAACACATTAGGAGGTTTAGTTTAGAAGAACATGGTGTTGCTTGCCGATGTGTTAATTGAACCATTCTGCAAATCTCTTTGACAACAACAAAAGGGAAATAAAATATGTTCAAAAGATCCTTTCATGACAGTCATTCCTAAAGACTAAATCCTATTCACATATTTTTCTAGACAATTTTAAGATAGCATTTCAGTCCCAGTTGGTCCTTGACTGAAAACAAATTAATCATGCTCAGTTTTGAAACAATGCCCGGGTCGGCTAGTCTGTAGAGGGTTAAGCTACTGCAACAAATAATCCAATATGAAATTTTAACAGTTATATGAATGGAAGAAAAAAGATTATAGAATATAGAAATTAATCTTGCACACGTTGGTAAAGATTATCTTAACAGACCATGAAAATCTGGTTTAACTTCTCACATCATTGCAGTGATGTACAGGTGTACACCAGCTTTGTGTTAATTCCTATTTCTAGTGGGATTTCCTGAACCAGATGTAGTTTTCTTATTTCTTCTTTGTACATTTTTATGCATAATTTCAAAAGCAAATTATTATAAGAAAAACATGTACGATGTCACTATATCGGCTGGACAGAGATGGTGGCTTAAGGTGTAACTTCAAGGCTCAAATTTGTTTTATATTGTTATATATTTTTATGGTTCCAACTTCGATATTTTACCACTTTATGCTTGTTAGAGTTACTTGAAGCAGAATGGAGAACAACAACAAAGTCCAAGGCAGCGATATGGACACCATTGCAGAGGCATTACTGGGGAAACAGAAAAGCTACCACGTTTTTCTCAGATCCAGTCTCAGATTCAACAGATGGACCTCAACAGCGACAATAAGCTAACTGCTATCCATGCTCAGCCAGCATCTCTGACTGCAAGCCTTGTCTCTATCAGATCTGATGTGAACAACCTAAAAACCACTGTGGGAAGCAATGTAAGTATTCTTGACAGACATGGCCACGCTTTACAAGGGCTGGAGGTGAAGCTAGTGGACATGGAGGACAGTAACCAGAGATGCAACATCCGCATTGTCGGGCTGAAAAAGTGGCTATAATGCTCTAATGCTATCAACTATCTCTCATGCTCACTGCCTAAGTGGGTCCCAAATCTAGCAGATGTTCAAATAGAGATTATGAGAGCCCACTAAATTTACAGTGACAGCCCAAAGAAAAACACCACTACAAATAGCACGTTGATTTTTAATGTCCTCCGCTACACAGACAGGCAGGCAATCCTCCAGGTTGCGCGAAGATCTCTGCTCGTCATTCAGGGCCAGAAAATTTGCTTCTCTCCGGATTACACCAGCTACGTGGTCAAGCGTTACGGAGGGCACCGTGGCGGAGGACCATGACTAAAACAACTGCCAGATGAACATGGATTGTTGGTTTGTCTTGTTCTGTTAATACGTCCTGATGTTTGCACTGTTGTCTTGATATGATTACAGAGACTGTTTGTGAATGCTACAGTGGTGTGAAAAAGTGTTTGCCCCCTTCCTCATTTCCTGTTCCTTTGCATGTTTGTCACACTTAAGTGTTTTGGAACATCAAACCAATTTAAACAATAGTCAAGGACAACACAAGTAAACACAAAATGCAATTTGTAAATGAAGGTGTTTATTATTAAAGGTGAAAAAAATCCAAACCATCATGGCCCTGTGTGAAAAAGTGATTGCCCCCTAAACCTAATAACTGGTAGCAGCAACAACTGCAACCAAGCGTTTGCGATAACGTGCAATGAGGCTTTTACAGCGTCCTGGAGGAATTTTTCCTAATTCAGTTACATTAGAGGGTTTTCGAACATGAACGGCATTTTTAAGGTCATACCACAACATCTCAATAGGATTCAGGTCAGGACTTTGGCTAGGCCACTCCAAAGTCTTCATTTTGTTTTTCTTCCATTCGGTGGTGGACTTGCTGGTGTGTTTAGGATCATTGTCCTGCTGCAGACCCCAATTTCGTTTCAGCTTGAGTACACGAACAGATGGTCACAGTCTCCTTCGGATCTCTTGGTAGACAGCAGAATTCATGTTCCTTTATCACGGCAAGTCTTCCAGGTCCTGAAGCAGCAAACAGCCCCAGACCATCACACTACCACCACCACATTTTACTGTTGGTAAATGTTCTTTTTATGAAATGCAGTGTTCCTTCTACGCCAGATATACTTGGACACACACCTTCCAAAGAGTTCCACTTTGTCTCATCGTCCACAGAATGTTGTCCCAAAAGTCTGGGGATCATCAAGATGTTTGTGGGAGAAATTGAGACGAGCTTTGATGTTCTTTTTGCTCAGCAGTGGTTTCTCCTTGAACTCTGCCATGCAGGCCATTTTTGCCCAGTCTTTTCCTGATGGTGGGGCATGAACGCTGACCTTAACTGAGGCAAGTGAGGCCTGCAGTTCTTGGACGTTGTTGTGGGGTCTTTTGTGACCTCTTGGATGAGTCGTCGCTGCGCTCTTGGGGTAATTTTGGGCGGCCGGCCACTCCTGGGAAGGTTCACCACTGTTCATGTCTTTGCCATTTGTGGATATGGCTCTCACTGTGGTTCGCTGGATTCCCAAGCTTTGGAAATGCCTTTATAACCCTTTCCAGACTGATAGATCTCAATTACTTTCTTTCTCAATTGTCCTGAATTTCTTTGGGTCTCGTCATGATGTGTAGCTTTTAGGATCTTCTGTGGACCTTACTGTGTCAAGCAGCTCCTATTTAAGTGATTGATTGTGACAGGTGTGGCAATAGTCAGGCCTGGGTGTGGCTAGAGAAATTGAACTCGTTGTGGACAACCACGTTATAGTATGTTAACAAGGGGGGCAATCACTTTTTCACACAGGCATGAGGGTTTGGATTTTTTTTTCACCTTTAATAATAAACACCTTCATTTACAAATTGCATTTTGTGTTACTTGTGTTGTCCTTGACTATTGTTTAAATTGGTTTGTGTTCCGAAACACTTAAGTGTGACAAACATGCAAAGGAACAGGAAATGAGAAAGGGGGCAAACACTTTTTCACACCACTGTATGTCGACATTGCTTAATATAGCCTACTCTCCATAGGCTAGCTGGGCCACTGCTAGGCTAGAGTTTCCTTTCCAAGGTGTTTTGTGCTTTGTGTTTCTTTTTTCTTTTGACGGAAACTGATGTTGATTTAGTGTGGAACCAGTTTCTGTTGCAACCAGGTAATTATGGGCTAGTGTTCCATTTTTGCTGCCCTGTATCCAATCCTGATCACAGACCTAATTTGAATGTTAGCCTCTCTGGCTATGTGCCCCCCTTCTCTCCGTTGTGTATCAATGTCTCGTCTGTTGTTGTTATTATGTGCCTTACATGTTTTGTGTATAAAGGGACTTAACTTTCAATGCACTCTTGTTAGGATTTAGTGAAATAAAAGGCATGCAGCTTTTTTGACAATGGGTGATCTTTCACTTTTAGTTTGGAACTGATGAGGACTCAATGCTCCTCATAAACGAGCCACCACTCTGGGCTTACTAAGAAAGAGAAATGTTGACATTGCATTATTACACTGCAGGTGGACGCCAGCCGTTTAGCCAATAGATTCTATTATACAATTGCATCCTCATCAGCAAGCTCCAAAACAAAAGACATGGCCATTGTTGTCAAATGGAATCTCCCACTTAAAGTGTTGTTCAGATGATACAGGCAGGATTGTTATCTCCACAACTGAATTTGGTGCCAGAAAAAATGCATTTGTGTCAGCTTACGCGCCCAATGTTTTTGATGGCAATTTCTATAATAATTTATCAATCAAATGCTGGAGTTAATGGGCTGTTCTTTCTCTGTTGGTACAGATTTCAATGCTGTGTGGGACACAAATATTGATCGGTCGAACGCAAAGGCCACTATGAACCAGGTTCAGGCCACAAATGCTCTGAAGTCATGTGCCAGCAGCTTGGGGCTTATAGATATTTGGCGTGCAGTTAATCCCACCTGTAGGGACTATTCCTTTTTCTCAGGTACACATAAATTCTTTTCCAGAAGAGATTTTCTATTTGCTTACCCTCAATTATTTCATTCAATTGATAAAGCGCTGATACTTCCAATGGCATTATCTGTACATAGAGGGGTTCTTTGCGCCACCACAATTGTCTCAATGTGCGGTTAGATGGCGCTTCAATACTTCTTTAATCTTTCTTTTTAATCCTATATCACTCAGTTTATATCAGAATTCCAGATATTTTCAGAAATTAATGTTTGCCCTGTAGAAGACCCCAGGATGTTGTGGGACGCGATAAAAGGTTTTAATAGGAGCAATACCATACTTTTCTGCTCTAATGCACGCAAAGCTACATCACTGAAACTGCAAAACCTTGAAGATGAGTTCACCAGGCTAGACTCACTGTTACAAACAATTGTTTCTGACCGAATAGCTTTAAAACAATCATTAGTCAAGAAAGAAATGAACAACATTCTGAAGCAGAAATCTGAATTCCTCATCCAAAGATGAGACCTTGTTACCTTTTCGCTATGAGATTTAGATCCAGTGATTATTTTGCAGACATTAAATCTTTAGATGGTAATATTAGAACTAACCCTGTCGAAATAAATAAATCTTTTCAGACATTTTATTCCAATCTGTATGAATCTGAGGTTACTTCAGATAAATCTTAATTTGAAAGCTGGTTAAATCAGCTTAACATGCCTCAGTTATCAGCAGAGGAATCACGTAACTTAGACAAATTGATTTCTATCTATCTATTCTATTCTATCACCAGGCTTTGAAGGGATTCCCCCTGAATTTTATGTAACTTTTCGGGAACAGTTTCCTTCTTGACATGTTTAACTTGATAATGGTTAATAGGGTGAATTCTCAAGGGAAACAGCTTGATTTCCTTACTTCTGAAAAAGGATAAGGATCCAACAGAGTGTTCTAGCTATCAGCCTCTGAGCGTGCTTGACGCTGACATAAAAATCTTTGCAAAGCTCCTAGCCCGTCGTTTGGAGTACCATGTCCAAATTAGTGAACCCTGACCAAATAGGATTCATAAAAACGACACTAGCAGCAGATAATGTTAGACGCCTTCTCCACATTGTTGATGCAGCGGAGGACAGTATGACCCCAATGTCACTTCTCTCTCTTTAAGCAATGAAAGCCTTTGACAGGCTTGAGTGGCCATTTTTATGGTCAAACTTAGAGGTGATGGGCTTTGGTAAAACTTTCCTTGGCATGATTAAAGTTTTGTACTCTAATCCTTCAGCTTGAGTCTTAACCAGACACACCTCCTCCTCTTTAGTTCCAGTCTCTAGATCTTCCCGCCTAATGGTCCTGCACAATTTGTTCTCTCTCTAGAACCGCTGGCTCAAGCCATTAGACATTGGTTATGGTGTCATCAATATGCATCCGTAGCACACAGCATCATCTCTCATTATTTGCAAACAATGTTTTGGTCTTTTTAGAAAAACCCTCTCAGTCTCTTCCTCACCTTCTATCATTATGCAAGAAGTATGAAAGCTTATCAGGATTTAAAATTAACTGGTCAAAGTCCTCACTACTTCATTTAATAATTCTGCCCACAACTCAACCATCTCTGCAGACAGCCCAATTGTTAAGCAGTTAAAATATTTAGACATTGAGGTTTTCCCCTGGTTTAACCACATAACTATTAAACATAACTATTCCAGTGTTTTGAAGGATATGGAAAAATGGATAGGTCTCCCTATGTCGATTCAAGCCCATATCTCAGTGGTTAAAATTGTCATACCCAGGGTCAATTTTGTGAGCTCTGTGCTACCTCTCTCCCAGCTTTCTATAGCTCAAAAACATGCTGTTTGCTGGACTTACAGCTTCTAAAAGGATGACTGCAACCTGTTGGATGCCACCTCATGACTTATCTGTTCGTTCATGGATCCTTTCTTTTTTGGATATAACATACATGGAACTCTTGACGGCTCGTGTGGGTGGAGCCCGGGGAAGACTTTGGAGACTTGGCACAGCATTGCTGAGTCCTTGAAGGCCATGCTGTACCCTTTTCTTCTGTTTACATGCGTGATTGGTCCCTTGTCTTGTGTCTGTCTGTTTTTGCATGTGATGTGGAAAACAACAACTAGCTTCCAGCTAGCAAGCTACACACAGGTTTTGATGAAAATTTGGATTGTGCAACAAGGTAGGCTTGCTTGGTTCTTTCAATGAATGACTGTAAATGAATGATTGCAAAGCTTTACAAAGACTGTTCTTTTAAAGATTATTTTTTGGAGCATGTTAGGCCTTTATTTGCATAGGACAAATGAAGACATGAAAGGGGAGAGAAAGGGGAAATGACATGTAGCAAAGGGCCGCAGGTTGGAATCAAACCCGTGGCCACTGCATCGAGAAGTAAACCTCTATGTGTGCCTGCTGTACCAATTGAGCTAACCCGGCCACCACAAAGATTATGTTTAACATTACGGCATTTACTGACGTAAATGGATGACGGTAAGAGGATCAGTTGGATCAGTAGAATTTGGCTGAACTTTAGTCTGCATTGCATATCTACAGTACATGCTACCAATAATTAAAATTGTGTTTGTCATCTGAATACTTTAATAGAATTAAAAGAAGGGTTACTATAAAAAAGGAAAAGTGTCTTTTATATTCTTCAAACAAGCCAATAAAGGGAGCAGTAACATGCATTCCGAATTTAAAAGTTCTATATTGCAACAGAGTATCTACTTCTTAAAAGTTTATAATGTAGGATCAAACAGTCCAATTTTCCCAGAGTAGCCTACTTTACCAACTCTCAGGCCAAAGAGGCATCTAAGTATCATACATGAAATAAAGAATTATCCTTTTAGGGCACTTCAGTGTGAGCTGAATTATTTGAATTAAAATAGTGTGTTTGCCTCTCAGATAATTTGCTCCTCTGCAATGCATGAAACTCTGACCAGATGTACTGGTCAAAGCAAAAATAATTCCATTACTTTACACTTTATACCTATACTAAAAGGCTGGAAAAACCTCTCAGGTCATTAAAGCTCAATGTGGAATTAAAATTGCTTTGTGGAAGATACCATTTATTAGGACTTATACTATTTGACCTTTAACTGTATGAAGCCCGAGGACTGTGTTCAACAGTGCACAATCTCACTTTAAATCATCTTTCTTGTCGCTTGGGATACATACATATACAATGGTAAACTACCCAATACTTTTATTGAAAACACAGAAGGCCAACCATTACACCATGAGTAACTACAGATGCAAGTATTATTTCTGACACACTAGTTTGCTTCAGCGAATGTGTGGCCACACTCATCTTCTGTGCACAAGCTTTTAAAGAAACCTAAAGGACATCAGTGACCATTCTCTGTGGATGTAAATACATACAGTTGTCATGGTAGAAAACTTTGTAAAATGTAAGTCATTGTTGAGCTGCTACAGCCACATAGTCTGAATCCTATTTCAGTTATGATTGTTCAACAGCTCCACAGCTCTAACACTACGATTCCGAAATATTATATACATATATATGTAGTTTATTTTTCGATATGCATTAACTCCATCATGATTAAATAAAAGACCACTTCAAATGTGAAGCTATTTGACCTAAACAACTGAATGAACTTTTTATATTTTCAGAAGAATTTCCCATACACAATACAATCAAATTACAACACATACAACAGTGATAAGGTGTATTGCATTTATAAAATGTATTTTTTTCATTTATTTTGTTGTTCATTCTGCATTTGAAATTTTTCATGCATCAATACACAAATTCACTGCTGAACAGATTGTGATTTGATTTAAAATTAAGATTAAAAGCCAGAGAATAAAAGTGTGTCTTAAGTTGCGTCTCAAAAACTCAACCTGTCTAATGGCCTCTGGGAAGGAGCCGCTACAGAAAAAGCCAGTCTTTTTTAGGACACCGGTTGTGCTGTAGGGGGTGAGAAGTTTTGTATTTATGCAGGGACGAGACCATGGAGTGATTGGTGGACAATTAAGAGGGTTTTAAAGTTTATCCTGAAGGAACCGGGAGCCAGTGTAATTATGCAATGACAGGGGGGGATGTGGTTTCTTTGTCCTTGTTATTAACCGGGCCACTGCGTTTTAAACTAGTTGTAACCGGGAAATGGTAGCCTGTTTCTTTCTAGACAGGGTGATAGAAAATTTCTAATTTTGGAGTAGGAAGAAACAGAATTTACCTGACGAACAAGATCACCATCAAATATAACACCCACAGGGCTTAAAGTATCCCGGCACCGTGCCTGATCTTCGGCATGCGGCCATGAGGAAAAAAAATAAAATAAAAAAATATTTGGGAACTTGCATGCTGTTTAATATTTATTTTTTATGCGCTGGGTTAAACCAATCATCGAACTTCCACCTACCAATGAAACAAGTTCTAGCCAATCAGAAAATATGGTGGGTATTTGCCGAAAAGCGAGAGTACACTCTTTCATATGAGTTTGTTACCCTCAGCGATGGCTACCGCTTTGACTGCGCCTTCACTGATCGACCGTGTTTGTAATACAAACAATGTGTGCACATTCGTAGCGGACCAATGGCCACTTTGTAAAAGCTACCTGTAGCCCAAACTGTTTGTTTGAAATCAGCACGACCGTTATTTGAACACAACAGCCTTGTCCCAAAGTTTAGAGGTCTGACTATGTGAAAAGTTAAACAATGCAAAGTTCTTAATAAATGTACATGAAGCAACTAATGTCAACATGGGCCAAATCACTTTTTTGATGATGACCTGGCCAAGTAACATCTAAAATGAAAAATCGCCATTGCAGACCGTCTGTTCATGTAAAATATTGCACAGTATGATATTAGAATAAAGTCTGGGGGTATGTTTATCCATTACTGGTGATCTGTCTAGCCCAAGGGTAGAGGAACAGGGTCCCACTTGCTGTGGCTCAGAGTCCCAAGGAATGCATGATTGAAGGAAGCAGTTGCTGCTATCTCTTCCCTTCTCACTGCTGCTTCCAGCTCCCTTGCCTTGGTTGCATCTTCGAACACCATCCAGAAATGGCGCTCACGCTGTTCAAGTATCCACTCCTGACTCTCCACAGTCGCCTGGACAAAAAATAAAATGGTTGTACTGTTCTCACTGAGGTGTAACAACTCCAGCTAAACAGTGAGCTAAACTCTCTCTATTCATGAACACGAAGAAGCATTAATTCCTTATCAGCAGATTTATTTCCTTCATGTTGTTGTGATCCATAACATGCGGTAGTGATGAGAGATGAGAGAGTAAAACTAGGGAATAAACAGCAAAATATTGTAATAGCTAAGCAACCTAGTTTCCATTAACATTTCCTTTACAACATTAAATGATTAGCTTAAAGTTACTCAGACAAAAGATCATACACAGGCGATGCTTCTGCTGGGAAGTTAACTGGCTGGAGCATTCCTGGCGCATTGATGATCGCCTTTCTCACGCGTTTCTATTTCTACTTCCGGTTTTAGCTCAGTAAACAAACGTCAAAATAGAGTCTGCATAAAACTACTTCCTGTTTAGCCACTAAACAAATGTCAAAATAAAAGCCTGCATTAAACTGAAAATAGCCAAATTAAATGCATAAAAATTCAACTTAAATGCCTGAAGGGCAGAACACTCCCCGCTGACCTTAAAGGTCACTATTAACTCAAATGTCTCTGAACCTTCAGTCTTTGGGCAGAAGAGAACTACTTCTGACACTGGTCCAAAAACACCTTCCCAGAAACTTGGTCCGAGCCCTGAGCTCCACCTTCTTATTTGCTGTCCTCCCAGGGAACAGCGTGATCCTCGCCATGGGCCACGTGTTACGTGCAGCTTGACTGTCCTTCAGGAGCCCAATGTCCTTCTTCAAATCCCGTTGGGAATCTGTCCATTTCTGGCGGGCTGAAGAGTGGGGAGATACTCTTGACGCCAACGACAACAGAATCTGTCGCAAGAGTTGGACTTGTTCCATTGTTTGCTGAGAAGATCCTTGTTTGTGAAATCTCCGTGAGGTGGGGTAACTCCAACCTTCTGAGTAAGTATCATTGCAGGAGACAAATGATGGTGATTCTGGGTCAGTGGAGGACTGGAACAAGAGGTCTGGCATTGATATTGCAGTCACTTCCATCATGAGTGTGCAGAGGACATCGGGGTGAGGGGATGTTTGTTGGAGAAGGATTGCATCGAGGATCCGTCTTGACAGGCCATCATACGTTCCGATCCTCCCATATGGGATGCATGAGGAGGATTAAACACCCATGAGCACCCCTGTTGACTCAAGTAGTTCTGCACTGTGATGTCAGGTTGTTGTCGGCTAAGTCCCAGTTCCTTTGCTGCGGCTACAAAGTTTGTTCCGCAGTCCGATCTTATCTGCTTTACAGGTCCCCGTATGGCAAAGAAACGCCTCAATGCATTAATGCAACTTGACGTGTCTAGGGAGTCAATGATCTCGATGTGCACTGCTCGGGAGCTCATGCAGCAGAAGAGCATTGCCCATCTTTTGCTTTGGGCTTGTCCACCTCTTGTACGCCTTGAGACGATTTGCCATGGTCCGAACACGTCTACTCCTACATAGGTGAAGGGTGGGCACGTGTGCAAGCGTTCTGGGGGCAGATCTGCCATGAGTTGTTCCTCTGGTCTTCGGCGTAACTTTCGGCACACTACACAGTTGTGCAAGACAGAAGCAATAAGCGTTTGCGCCTATCACCCAGAAACCTGCTGCTCTCAGGGCCCCTTCGGTGAAGTGGCGGCCTTGATGCTTACTCTTTCATGATACTGTCGCCACACGCAAAGAAAATGTGGCTGGTCTTGGGCAAGATGATGGTTTTTTTTCATGAGTGCTCAAGTCCGCGTGTTTTAATCTGCCACCAACACAAATCAGATGATCTTGAAGAACAGGTCTGAGCTTGTGAAGGGAACTGTCTTTGGTTACAGCTTGTCCGAGCTCAAGAGCCGTGAGCTCTTTCGCGTAGACATCTTCTTGTGCGGCTCTGATAATAATGTGTCTCGCCTGAGACAACTCATCCGGCGTGCGTGGGAAGTTGCAGTGGTGCCCTCCTTTACATTTGCTGGACTTGTTGCGTCTGTAAATGCTGGCTATGTGGATAAGTAGGGCAATAGCCCTGGTGAGGGAGCGCATGCATGAAAAGCGCTGGAACCGCGTGGCGGTAAGGCCTCGGTTTTGAGTCTGAGTGAGAAAACTACTCACTTCAGGTCTTATTTCCACGTCTGATTCTGGGTTAACAAGTTCAAACGTCTGGCTTGCATCTGTGTCAGATGGATTTGGTTTGTGCAAAAAGGCTGGTCCAGTGAACCACATAGTCTTTGTCAGTTGGGACGCAGGAACTGACCTGGATGCGTGGTCAGCCGGATTGTCTTCTGTGTTAACGTAGAACCATTGGTTAGGTATCGTGGACTGACGAATTCGTCGGACTCGATTGTGAACGTAGACGTAGAAGCGTTTTGTCTGATTGTTAATATATCCAAGCACAACCTTGCTGTCACAATAGAACTTGATCTCATCAAGCTTCAGGTGCAGTTCATCTTGGATGAGTTCAGCAACTTCCACAGCTAATACTGCGGCACACAATTCCAACCGAGGTATGGTAGGTTCGGACTGTGGGGCCAGCTTAGCCTTCCCTAAGATGAATCCTACTTTGACTTGTCCTTCAGCTTGAATGGTCCTGAGATATGCCACAACTCCAATGGCCTTTGTGGACGCGTCGGAGAACACACATAGCTCTGTGTGTATGGCACTGGAAGGCGAGGTTGATGTGTATGAACGTGGGATATGTAGCTTGCTTAAGTCATGCAGTGACTCACGCCACACTTCCCATTGCTTCAGCTTTTGTTCTGGAAGAGGAGCATCCCAGTCACCGGTGTTGACACTGAGTTCTTCAAGAGACTTTTGCCTTCAATAGTCACAGGTGCGACCATGCCTAAAGGATCAAAGACGTATTCACTGTTGACAGAACTCCTGCGAGTGAAGGGTTCTTGTGCTCTGAGACTGGAATGTGAAGGTTCTGTCATCGTCTCCCACAGCAATCCCACAACTGGTTGCACTGGTGTAGCTACACCGCTGGTCAAGGTCTTTCAGAACTGCTCTGTCTTTGGTTGCAAAGGCCTGAAGGACGGCTTCCCTATTTGAGGCAAACTTGTGGAGTCTCAGGTTCGATTCACTGAGAGAGGTCTGCGTTCTCTGTAGGAGACTAATGGCTTCGCTTCAGTTGGCACATGATGAGTCCATATCTACGTAGAAATGATGTTCAACAAACTGAACTGTGTCTTCTCCATGTTGTCTGCACCTTCATTGATGGCTCTCCTTAGTCCATAGATGGCTACAGATGGTGACGGACTGTTGCCGAAACATGGACCTATCCTGTAGTCGATGATGTCCTTAGACATGTCATTGTCTCTGTACCACAAAAACCTCAAGTAGTTCCTGTGGTCTTTGGACAGAAAGCAGTGGAACATCTGCTGTATGTCAGCAATGACTGCTACCTGTCCTTGCGAAAGCGGATCATCACCCAATGAGTGAGTTATTGAGGTCGGGTGGACAGAAGAACACCATTAGAGATGTGCCAAGTACTTTGCACTGGAGTCAAACACCACACGGATGCTTCCGGCTTTGTGGGTGAGACATCCGAAAGATGGCAGCAGTACCAGCACTCTTCGTTCTCTTCTAGGGAGGAGCCACTTCTGCATGTCTGGTGTCAAATATTTTCTTCATGATCCTAGAAACTGGTCTCTCATCTCAGGTTTTCGCCGCAGCGTTTTCTCCAGAGAGGTGAAGCGAGTGAACACTGTTCCGGTTGTTGGATAACGTGGCGGGGAACTCTAAAGGGAGAGGAGCAACCCAGTTGTTTGACGTGTCTCTAACATTTCTTGGTCCATGATTTTCAAAAAGATTGTGTCCTCCATGGACAGGCAGGTTTGTTGTCAGACTCCGTTTCATTGAAGACCTGTAGTCCAGGAACACAACGATGCTTTGTGTGGTTTACTTCTGCTCCCCGCCGTGGGACAAATCTTCAGTCAGCTTCATGAAGCTTCACATGGTTGAGAACGGAGGGTCGGCCGTTATCAGCACGTTTGTCTTGAACGTGCTCACAGCTGGTTGTGTGCATCCCTAGAGCACACGTCTCCTATCAGAACCCATCCCAAATCCAGTCTTGTGCAAAGGGGGCGTTGTGAGGTCCATTCATTGCTGTCGACTTTGGACCCCACAATGTCTCTGCCTAACAAGATGAGGATTTCTGCCTTAGGGTCGAGTTGTGGTATATGTGCCGCTACCCTTCGTAGGTGTGGATGATGACTGGCTGCGTCAGGCGTTGGTATTCAGAGCGATCAATGAGAATTTCATTACACTCAATTAGCGGTGGTAGTAGTAAGCTAGTCTGCCCATCAAGCGATTCAATCTGAAAACCCTCGCCTTTGCCCGACGTCTCAACCCGGCACAGGTCTTCAGTGAGTAGGGGAATGGTTGGCCCTTGATGTTGAAAAGCTCAAAGAGTCTGAACGCACCAGTGACGGTTACTTTGATCATCCAAAATTACCTACATGTTGGTTGCCTTCTCACGGTGACCTGAGGGTATATTCGTACAGAAAGATCTTTGAGCAGGACTTGCGTGTTGCTCTGGACCACATACCTGGGTGCAGTGAGAGGAGATGGCTGTGCTGTCGTCAGCGTGTTCTTCCTTCCCGCCATTGTCTGGTGGGGGTGTAGGCTTTCTGTAGACTTGAGGTGGTGGGCCTGGATGCATAGCAGCATGATGTCGGTCGCTGTCGCACTCCATGCACTTTACCATTGCCTTACAGTCTCTTGCAAGATGATTATTTGATGTGCAACACTTGAAACAAATTCCATTCTCCTTGAGAATGCTCTTTCTTTCTTCAAGAGTCTTCCCTCTAAATGCTCTGCATTTACTTAGTGAATGTGGTTTGTTGTGAATGGGACAGTTTTTCTCTGGCCCGCTGGGCTTTCTCTCAGTCGAGTGTGCAGGTGGGTCTTCACCTGAAGAGACATCTGTTTTGTGAACGGATATTATTTTTCCGTAATTATTTGAGACTACTTTGTCTGACTTTGGTCCGTTGTTGCTGGTGCATTGAAGGATGAAACTGGGATCATTCCTCCGGCGTGCTTCATGGCAGATGAAGTCGGCAAAGTAATCGAATGGAGGGAAGTAGCCGTTGTTATCTTCTTTAAACCTTGAGCCGACTGAGAGCCATCTCTCCTGTAGCCCGTGAGGGAGTTTCTCCACAATGGGCCCAATGCCCCTGGCGGTATCCAGGTAGGACAATCCTTTGAGGTAACCTTCTTCTCTGGCACCCTGAAGTTCCATAAGAAGATCACCTAGGTCCCTCAGCTTCCCGTAATCTCTGGTTGATATTCTTGGGAATTCATCCAATTAAAAAGAGACTTCTCCATTACTTCAGGTGCAGCGTAGCACTCTTGGAGGCGCTCCCAGGCCTTTTTAAGTGCTACATCTGGGTTCCCGACATGCACAGAGCGAATCCTTTTGATGTGTTTCACAGACTCTGGTCCAAGCCATTTAATCAGCAAGTCTAACATTTCAGTGGAGGTAAGTCCTAAGCCCGTAGTAGCATTACTAAATGACGACTGCCATGCTAAATAATCTTCAGGCTTATCATTGAATTGGTAGAGACTTGTACTCACTAAATCACGGCGAGCCAGGTATCGTGCCAGGTGTTCTGTTTCAGGTGTCACGCTTGGGGTGGATGGTGCATACACAGCCACGTGTGATGGAGCTGCTGCCTTAAATGGTGATTTGCAAGGATGATGTACTGTCTTGAGTTTTACTGGGTGTTCGCTGTTTCTAGCAGGTGCTGTATAAAGTCCACTGTCTCTAATGGGTGTTGTATGATGTCCATTAAGTGGTGTGCTGATGTGGGTTACATCCCTGAACTTAGCCGGGTTGCTGAAGAATGGCTTTTCCGGTGCTGTGTTATGCTCAGATGGTCTGTTTTCAACCTTGTGTTGTCCTTCCCGTAACTGTGAGTTGAGTTCTGATGGAGGTTTCCATGTGACGTAGCTTCCTTCTGACAATGCTGCCTCGGGTAATGTTGCATGGGCAGATGCTTGAGTTTGTGCTACTACATATTCATTAGTGCGTGTTATAATTTCGTTTTGTAAATTTGCTTGAGAAGATACATCGGTCATGATTGAATCTTCTATATCCAGTTCGGCTGCTTCTAATGCCTCGGCTTGGGCAATAGCTGCAGCTGCCTCTCTTTGAAGTTCAAGTGCACCCAGTTCAGCGTCTAGCTTTGCTTTTCCTAATTGTAGCTCTGCTTCTTTTGCTGCACTTTGTACCTTAACTCTGCTTCTTCTCAGCAAACGCTGCTCGTGCCTTCGCGGCCTCTGCTTTAGCACGCCCTTATGCTGTGCACTTGATGCTGATGAGTGAGAGCTCTTGGATTTTCTTGTGCGCACAGATGCATTCAGTCCTTTCTGATTCCATTTTACTTGTCTACTTACTTCTCAAGCCGTTGAAACTTCGCTGGATTACGCCTTTTTACGTACTGTTCTCACTGAGGTGTAACAACTCCAGCTAAACAGTGAGCTAACTCTCTCATTCTGAACACGAAGAAGCATTAATTCCTTATCAGCAGATTATTTCCTTCATGTTGTGCTGAATCCATACACATGCGGTAGTGATGAGAGATGAGAGAGTAAAACTAGGGAATAACAGCAAATATTGTAATAGCTAAGCAACAGTTCCAAACATTTCCTTTTACAACATAAATGATTATGCTAAAAGTTAACTCAGAACAAAGATTTATACATACAGGCGATGCTTCTGCTGGGAAGTTAACTGGCGGATGCATTTCCTGGCGCATTGATGATCTGCCTTTCTCACGCGTTTTATTTCCTACTTCCGGTTTTAGCTCAGTAAACAAACGTCAAATAAGAGTCTGCATAAAACTACTTCCTGTTTAGCTCACTAAACAAATGTCAAAATAAAAGCCTGCATTAAACTGAAAATATGCCAAATTAAATGCATAAAAATTCAACTTAAATGCCTGAAGGGCAGAACAATGGTATTCATATTGGAGCTTGCAAAAACTCAAAAACTGAATGCGAGTATATTAATTTAAGCACAGGTAATAGACTCCCAGACTACAGACTAGAATAGTTAGCTTTTTCTTTCAATATGATGCTAAATTGTTTGCCTTTTCACACTGAAAAGTAAATCTGCATGCCTGTGTTGTCTTCAGCTATCAGACATCTCATCTTTATGACATGCAGTTTTACATGTCATAACCTGGGGTTTTTACTCTGTGTTTGCTTTATTTGGGGAAAAAAGCACAGGTGCACAATAAATAGTGCTCCTAATACTGTATCTATTGTGCACATTAAAGCAAATATCTTGGATGCTTTATGTGCCCTGTACTTTTGACTGTACAACATTACATTTTATGTATATGAAAAGTCACATTCCTCTCAGCTTTTCCATAATTATATACTAACTGGTAGCCGGAGTCGCAGGTGACGGAGGTGCTGCACGTGCTGGACTGGCCGGCGTCGAAGTGTCGTCCATTGGGGTCACTGAATCCTCTTTGTTTGTCGAAAAGGAATGTTTTATACAAAGACCAGACATGTTAATCCTTATGTTGCATTTGTGTAACTCCAGCTGTATTAAAAACGTTTTCCTCTCAAGCTCACAGGGAAATAAAGTTAGCATTAGCAGCTAGTTATAGCTAGCAGTGATAGCAATAGCTAATTGTTATCTGCTAATGTTTTTACACAAGTTTATGAATGCCTAAAATATGGTTGTTAGAGATGAGCTTAACAATAGTCAGCTAATTTCAACAAAACGTTAAAGCAGAGTGTGCCTACAGACGTTAAAGGGAAAAACATTTATCATCCTCCACTATGGACTCCAACAACAGAGCCGCGGCCGAGTCGAGTGCATCCTCCCTCCCATTGCTCTCCAATCTTTGTCCGTAAATCATGTCCCATACGCAGTTTTTATTGTTTCTTTATTATTGTAAAAGTTTGTTGCTCACAGGCTTTGTAAGACCTAAGACCGAGAGACTCGCCCACGAACAAAAACAGCACCTCGGATTCATAGTTTAATAATTTATCAACCATACAACACAGAAACTCACCAAAAGTTCCGTCTAAAAGGTAACGAGTTAGCGGTTACGGAGGTCTTTTCCGGGTCCTTCTAGCCTCTACAGGTGATTTTCTATCCTGCCTGGAACTTCCAGCCTCTTTCGGTGTCGTTGAGCATTAAGTCCAAGCCGTTACATCAAAGATTTATCCACTTTATGTCCAAAATTCATCGCGTTTTAGCTCATTTATGCCTCTAACTCGCAGCTCTGTGTCTACTCTCGTGTGTTTAGGGAAGTGAAGCCAATAATATGCCCATATATGGGAGACAAGGTCATCCAAAGAGTATGGGGGCTGAAAGATGCCATTTCTCCCAGTCAAACTGTCTAGTATGCAGTCAAAGATGCTATACTGCACAAGATAGATATCTACCGTTTTATAGAGCATAATGGCCTCACTGGTTTGAGATTTGGCATATATTTATATTATATTTGGGGCCTTTTTTGAAGAAATGTATATAGTATGTGCTTTAAATGAGTTATAATGTTTATTATGTTTATTTTTGCATATAGAAGAACTGTTTTAGACACAAATGGTTGTGTACCATTGCTGTGGGTGTAATATCAATAAATATGACATTATTATGTTGATTATTGGCATAAGTAAATGTCATGAGGGCAAAAGCGTCTGGACTTTCTTTGAAAAAATGCATGTATTTTGTCATCTGTTATAAGTTATAATGATTGTTTCTTCACAGTGTGACTCCCAAGACATATGAGAAGTGTTTTAGAGAAGAAAATGGCTTAGGTATTACATATCTGTCTATGATATCAATACATATCTGGAAGATTCATGTTCCGTTTCATTTATTTATTTGTCTTTAAGGTCCTACAACCATTTTTAACATTCAAGTGACCTCACTGCAACCCAAATATTCTAATAACCCAGTTTGTCCTGAAAGAAATGATGTTGATATCTTGACTGTAGACAACAAGGTTTATGTTTTATTATATAAAATAAATCCAGACGGACAATGATCTGTAAAAATGGCCTTAGGGCTCAGAGGGTTAAGTTGAGATATACACTAAATATGTTATTTAACTGCTACTTTATAAACAAATTGCTGGTAAGTTTTTGCAGAACAAATATTACGGCACTTTTATTCATATGTCAGAACATTTAAAAAAAAAATTGCACTATATACAC
>NC_045742.1:27456962-27457841 GCF_008692095.1 Etheostoma spectabile
TTCATTATTTCATTTTGCGATTAATCCAGATTAATCAGGGAAATTGTAATACAACCAGTTTCAAAAGTCATGTGAATAGGTAGAACAAATGTTTTCTCACAGTGAGCACACAGCACATGGGATCCACTCCACAGTTGGAGTTCCTGACTAAGACGTAATAACACATGTATATTTACTCCAGTATTAGTTAAGTCCCCAGGCAGTATCACAGTACATTAGCCCATTTATATTGGTAGACGTCAGTTGGCAGTTTCTCTATGCTGGAATTTGTTTCACCACATAATATTTCACACCGCTCTGATTCCCAATCTATATTCCTTTTGTTAAAGAAGTTCCATACACTGTCCATTACGCCTTGCAAATACTTTATTTCACAATGTTTCTGTCACAAACATTTACCACTATTAGAGATGACTATTTTAGTGGAAAAAGTTTGGACAAGCAACACATACAGTTAACTTTATTATGGATTTACTTCTGTCCTGAGTATTATACTTGTATCAATCTTACATGGGCTGACTCAGAAATGAGCAGAGCTACTGGTTAATTCAATTCAAATCAATTTTATTTATAGTATCACATCATAACAACAGTTATCTCAAGACTCTTTACAGATTAAGTAGGTCTAGACTACATCTGTAATGTATAAAATCTATATAATAAATAGAAGTTTATATAAAAATAAACAATTCTAGTAATTCCCCCAAGCACAAGCATGGTGCAACCATGCATAGTGGTGAGGAAAAACTCCCTTTTAAGAAGAAGCCTTGGGGATGTGATGCACAGCGGCAATAACAATCACAATAAAAATTAAAGCTGCAAGCAGCGATGACGGGCCCTCGCTAACCTGCGCGAGTCGGGGTTACTGGCGGACGCCTC
>NC_045742.1:27457851-27458167 GCF_008692095.1 Etheostoma spectabile
GCGACCGCGCATTTGCGCGTCACTCATACACTGAAAATCGTCTCCAATGAAAAGTGAACTCCCTGCTGAGTTCAATGACACCTCACACAAGACTTTACATCATACAAGTCATAATCTGTGAAAGGGGGCGTGGCCGCATCATAGTGGGGCGGCTCAAACATCACCAATGAAAAAGGAAACCTCTGCTGAGTTCATTGATACCTCACACAAGCCTATACGTCATACAGGTCATCTGTGAAAGGGGGCGTGGCCGCATCATAGGGGGGGGGCTCAAACATCACCAATGAAAAAGGAAGTCTCTGCTGAGTTCATTGAT
>NC_045742.1:27458177-27458910 GCF_008692095.1 Etheostoma spectabile
CCTTACACAAGCCTATACGTCATACAGGTCATTATCTGTGAAAGGGGGCGTGGTCACATCGTAGTGGGGCGGGTCAAACATCACCACTGAAAAAGGAACTCTCTGCTCAGTTTATTGATACCTCACACAAGCATATACGTCATACAGGTCCTTATCTGTGAAAGGGGGCGTGACCGCATCATAGGGGGGCGGGTCAAACAGCACCATTGAAGAAGGAACTCTCTGCTGAGTTCATTGATACCTCACACATGACTACACCTTAAATGGGTCACCATTTAGGAAAGGGGGCGTGGTCCAGTCATATGGGGGCGGGGAAAACAACACCAATGAAAATGGAAGTCTCTGCTGAGTTCAGTGACACCTCACATAAGACTCTACACTAGACGGTTTAAATGTTATGAAAAGGGGCGTGGCCTGAGTGACTGGGCGTGGTCATAATATAGGGGCAGCCTCTGTATCCCATGTAGACAACACATTCTAAGTTTCATGTAAATCGGATGATGTTTGTCATATAAGGCATATTTCCTGTTGCCAGATGGTGGCGCTATCTCCAAAAGTCCATATTGGCCTGCAGATGTCCTCAGGCCTGGACTCTTGGTGATTGTGGGAAATTTCAAGCAGATACGACAACGTACACTGTAGTTACAGCCACTTTCTCTGTCATCGCTAAACACTCAAAATGGCCGCCTTGTCACGCCCACACCGTATGACGAAAAGTTTTTCTTTTAATAAC
>NC_045742.1:27458920-27459585 GCF_008692095.1 Etheostoma spectabile
CAACATCTTAAGATGACACAGACCAAGTTTAAAGTTGATCGGATGAACTCTCTAGGAGGAGATGGTTAAGGTATAGCACCTTGTCTTTTAGGCCTACTTCCTGCAAATTTCTGCGTGTAGATGTCGTCAGGGGCAGACTCTGATAAATCCTAAAAAGTTTCAAGCAGATACGACAACGTACGCTGTACTTACAGCCACTTTCTCCTTCGTTGCTAAACACTCAAAATGGCCACGCACACACCGTTTGAAGAAAAGATTTTCTTTTAATAACTTTTCATTTTTAAGGTGTTAAGACAGGGGTCCCCAAACTTTTTCCAGTGAGGGCCACATAACTTTGCCCTTCTCTGATGGGGGGCCAGGGTCAGTTTCTAACAGAAAAAGTGTGACAATCGCAGGGGCTCTAAATGTAATCATTTATTGTTTTCCAGAAAACATGCTGACACTCCAGCGCACCACACATATCCAAATATTAATAACCCTTTCTGAGATCAAATAACCCTCTCTGGGTTCTTCACAGAATAAAATAACGCAGAAAATATATAGGCTAATAACACTATTTATGAAATAAATAAAAATAAAATAACCCTCTCTGGATTCTTCACAGAATAAAATAACACAGAAAATATATAGGCTAATAACACTATTTATGAAATAAATAAAAATAA